>NC_081568.1:55510556-55685625 GCF_022355385.1 Mustela nigripes
AACTAATCTTCGACAAAGCAGGAAAGAATGTCCAATGGAAAAAAGACAGCCTCTTCAATAAATGATGCTGGGAAAATTAGACAGCCACATGCAGAAAAATGAAATTGGACCATTTCCTTACACCACACACAAAAATAGACTCAAAATGGATGAAGGACCTCAATGTGCGAAAGGAATCCATCAGAATCCTTGAGGAGAACACAGGCAGTAACCTCTTTGACCTCAGCCGCAGCAACATCTTCCTAGGAACAACGCCAAGGCAAGGGAAGCAAGGGCAAAAATGAACTATTGGGATTTCATCAAGATAGCTTTGAATTCTTAAGATTATTTTGAATGAGACTCTTCAAGATATGGGGTGAGACCTAAGGATATTAAAAGTAACCTAACCCTTTCCCCAAATACCATTTGGTGTCTGTGATTTCACTAAGAGAGGCAATACTTAATATTGCCAATAAATAAATAAATTTTGGAACATCAGAGAACTTTTGAGGGTGACATGTGTCTTCTAAAATCATTGTCCTTTGTCACAGAGGGACCCATCTAATGAGAGGTACTGTGTTCCCACTAGAAAAAGCAGTTGGTTGCACATCAAACTGAATGTGGAATGATAGGGTTCGCTGAAAATTTGCCGGCCTGGCAGTGAATTAGTTTTTCCGTGTCCTCAGGGATAGACTGCCCTGTGAGAATTTGAACCTATCAGTTAGCTGTCAAATTTCATTTGACACCTCATCCAAAATTTAAAAGGGGCTGCCATCTGAAGTCGGAGATGTTCTTGGAGGAAAGGAAAAGGCTATTTCTTTATGGGCTAGCAGGATCGAAGCTGCCAAGTGCTTATACTGAGGGCAGCAAGCTGGCAGCCCTACATGAGCAAACTTCACAGATATTATGGCTTCCTAATGTAAGCAATTCTTTCTCAGACCCTAAACTCATTTTTCCCCTCTCTCTTTTAGACAGAGGGTCCCCGGAGGCACGAAATCCCTCAGGGGACATTTAGCACAAGTGGCAGAAATGCTGCTGGAGTGTCAGTCAACAGAGGTTACAACTTGTAACTCTGCTGTTTCTTAACTGCCGTTGAGTTTTCTTCTCTCTCCTAGTCTTCTTCTGGGCATTACTTTTTAATTTTACCCAGAATATCTTGTATGCCCACCCCGCCCCATGAAATGTGAAGTTTTCATGTGTCTTTTTATGGGTGAAATCCGTGCTGAAGTCGTTTCTGCACACCCTATCGAAGTGTTCCTCGCTGGAGAGCCACACACTCAGACTTGGCTGACAGATCCCCCCCTGAAGCTGACGTTCTCTAATGCACCCCATGCCCCACTTTCCCCGGATCCCGCTAACTGCTTTAAATGGCTTCTTTGAGTGAGGGCTTCAACAGTTTGGAAACTGCCCTGAGACAAGGACCCCTTGATGGATTCATGATTGACCTCTTGATTATCCATGGCCATTCGAGGAAGATTAAAAGGGCACGGCATGAGAGGAACATTAGCTGCAATCAATCTGCTGCTCCCTTCTCCTTCTTCCTTTCTCCTTCACACAGACTGATTCATCAAAGGACATTTGCAATGCCTCATTTCAGAGATCCTGGCTTCAAAGCCAGGCTTTATTTTACAAAGAGAAAAATACTAAAGTCTCTTGCTAGATCCCTTCAGGGCCAAAGGAAAAAAAAATCATCCTTAATTGTCATATCTATGCTGGCTCTGGGGGGGAAAAAGTGCATATGTAAGGGCAATCATTTGAAAAGAATAAAGGAAAAACTGCTCACTTTTGTTTTATACCACCTTAATTTCTTTGTTAGTTTCTCTGTGCTAGTCACCTGTACCAAATCTGGATTCTTAGGAAACTACAGAGGGCATATAAAGGTTTTAATTTAAACATTAGCTTCTTAGGTAAATGAAGCTAGGTTCCTGCCTTTGCAATCTAATTCACACAGGGCCAATTTTATTCTTGTTCCATTATTTCATCGAGCTTCTGTGATCATAAGTCTCCCTTTGAAGTTGGTTGGAACTCTGAACACAGATAGATTCAGCGGGTCTTGGAGTAAAATGAGTAATAGATCTGTAACCTCACAGTTCCTAAGGCTTGCTCACTTTCTCTCTCTCTTTCCCTGTGGTCCTCATTCGCGTTCCGGAAATGACTGGAATCTGTATAACTTCTGAAGTTTGACCTGCCGCACAAATAGTTAAATGGTAGGAATTTGGGTGAACAATAAAACATATATGTACAAAACAGAAATTACACTGAAGTTGCTTTTTTTCCCTGGTTATCATTAGAGAGAGAGACAGTGAGACAGAGACAAAAACAGAGTGAGGGAGAGGGAAAGAACATTAAACTGAAACTAAACTTGATTTTCTTTTTCAGGGTATCTTTTTAGAGAGATTGAAATAAATAGATATCTGTATTGTATCTGCCTCTATCTATCCACCTATCTACGAAGAGAGAACCCAAAATAACCATAATAAACCAAATATAACCAAATAACCACATACAGTCCCCTACAATATGTGACACTTTTGAGGAAGTGATTGGTTGAGAGATCACAAGAGCTAAATTTCCACAGCAAATATAATCATTCAGTTTGTCCGACTGCTGGTCCCCATTTCCTCCCATCTCTGTCCTGGTGAGCAATGCCACAGCTGGTGTGCTCAGTAGCCACTACGGGGGCCTTGGTCACCCCAGCCCCACACAAACTAATGAAGGCAGCAAGTTCATGACGTGCTCTTATGATAGGAATAAAGATACATCAGGGTCTGGTGAAAAACAAATCAGTCACATAGAAGTCTAGAATAGAGTGCCAAACCGTTCCAGTTGACCCAGATCTGAACGTTTTTTTTGGTATGTGGAACCTCAGTGCTAAAACTGGGAGTCTCTGGAAAATAAGGGCAATGGATCCCACTTGTCGGAAAGCTTAGATTGTAGCGCCATTTCTGGTGCATCCTCATTACTGACCTCCACGTCTTTTTTCTTTATTGAGTGGATAGGACTGGAACAGAGACTTTAAAATTGGCGGTCAGAGGCCAAATCCAATCCACAAATCTGTTTATTTGGGCCACATCATGATGTGTGAGATTTTGCATGTTTATTTTTCTTTTACTGTTGGTGTCTTGAAGGGTAGGAAGGTAATCCAACAATGGGTCCACATGTGTATCAGGCAACAGTAGTTATCTGACGTCAAACAGCATCTACCCAAACCATATGGGCAAAATGTATATTTTCACTCACTTACATTAGCCATGCAGCTCCTGTAGACTTTGGAACATGCAGACCCTGGACCAGATCAGTGATGGTCAACAAATCTGCGTGAGGCCTACCACCCTTTGAGCATTAGCCCTTCAGCCAATTTCAGGAAGAAGGGTTGCTTCTAATTCTTAGGTGTGCCCACATATTAAAATCACAGTAGCCTAAACAACAAAAAGGTCCATCTTCTCCTTGAAATCCCCCAGTGAGACTTAATAAAGCTTCAAGGATCTGGAAGATCTCCCGTAGCTCTAAGACTCTGTTAACTAAAAGGTGGAAATTGCCTATTTTTCACCTCTCGTTGAAAATACTTGTTGTTTTATTCTTTTAATCACTGAAATACTTCCTACTTAAAATATGTCAGAAGTATAAGCCGAACCAGTTTACTCTGATTGCAAATCAAGTGTTTCCTCCAATATGCTTTTCCTGAATTGGGAAAAATGGGGCTCTTAGAGATCAATATGTGGCCTTCTGCATGTTGTGATCAATTGGTGATTAAGTGCAAACGGTTTAGCTTAATTTGCTTTGAAAAGCTGTGCTTGTGCTGATAAAGTGTAGAAGTGTTTCTGAGATGAGATACAAGGAACAGATGTTTAGTATAAAATATTGATAGCACAGAGCAGAGATAAGCTTGGTATTTAATTTGTCTTAATATTTCTATTGCCACAAATTCAACAGCTTTTATCTTAGTGGATAATTACAACTCCCCCTCCCCTATACCCCCCCCCCCGGCATAAGATAAGATTATAGATTTTTTCCCGTTTTCTGTCACATTTAAACTCTTTATGCCCCCCTTTTCTCTGTGTTCTTTTTTTTCTTCCCCTAGGTCCTGGTTTTATTTTAATTTCAGTTGCAATCTTCAGTTAAAAGATTAGAGAACTTGTTTGTAAAAGTTGACATTTTCCTTGCCTTAGAGTTTTTAGGTTATCTATTCATGTTATTCCCTAAAAGGGAAGTGCATGTGTTAAGATATAGGTTGGAGGCTTCAGAAGACTACAGAGCATAGAGAGTCAAACAATTGAGGAGTTCGTTTTGGTCTTTCTTTTCATATAACATTCAGGTCAGGTAAAGGTCTCTACTCCATGTAGTCATTTAGGGATCCAGACCAGGCTATAGGTTTTGACCTCCTTATTGTATAGCTTCCTTTACTGACATATACCTCATACTCCATTTCTTAGTGATTTTCAGACAGTTGGAAGGGTTTGGGGACCAAGTGGGTAAATCTACGGCAAGCAACTTGTCTTTAAGGAAGTTACCCAGAAGGTGCATATATTAGTTCTATTCTCTTATCATTGACATTTTGTAAACATGGTCATATCCAACTGGAAGGGAGGCCAGAGAATGAACTATTTTATCAATGAAGAAAATTGATCTTCCTCTTTTAGCAGTAAGGCAAAGCAAATTGCTTCAAAACTCAAGCATCATAAAATAATATTATTATTGCATTGCTGGAATAGAAAATATGAAGGAAATTTCCAAAGGACAAAAGAAAGAGGAAAAGAAATTAAACAATGAGCAGAGACAAAGGCTGTGAGCTGTGATCACATATATTGGCCCTCCTGGGTGGATATGAAGCTCATAAATTTTTAGGATGAAGTCAGAATGGGACTGGACTAGGCCCAAGTCAGTAGTGACCCTTGGCTCATGGAGAAAGCTGCTAAATGAAAGAGAATATCTGAAGAAAAACATGAATTTAAACATTCAACTATTCCACAAATAAGAACAAATACAGACTTCCATGCAGATATTCCCAAATGTGCCAGAAATTGAGTGGCATGAGAGTAGGCAGACACAATACACAAACTTTGGATCTCACAATTGTGAAACAGAGACTATTAGGTGACCACATACATACAAAAGATGTGTTAATATATAAAATATAAGATGGAATCACAAAATAAGGACCAAAAAGACTATTAAAAAAAAAGAGCAGAAAGACCTGAAAAAAGAACCGAAGAGGATTTAGAAATAAAACAATTCTTTTTCTTTCTTTTCTTTCTTTTTTTTTTTTAAGATTGTATTTATTTAGGGGCGCTTGGGTGGCTCAGTGGGTTAAGCCTCTGCCGTCGGCTCAGGTCATGATCTCAGGGTCCTGGGATTGAGCCCCGCATCAGGCTCTCTGCTCAGCAGGGAGCTTGCTTCTCCCTCTCTCTCTCTTTCTCTCTGCCTGCCTCTCTCCCTACTTGTGATCTCTCTCTGTTAAATAAATAAATAAAATCTTAAAAAAAAAAAATATATATATATATATATATATATTATTTATTTATTTATTTGTTAGAGAGAGAGTGAGAGCAGGAAGCAAAGCGCAAGGGGTGTAAGAAAAAATCTCAAGCAAATTCTGTGCTGAACACAGAGCCCGTGACGGGGTTTGATCTCATGAGGTTGAGATCATGACCCAAACCAAAACCAAGAGTTCGATGCTTAACTTACTGAGCCACCCAGGTGCCCCAAGAAAATGATTCTTTATTTTTTTAAGATTTCATTTATTTGTTTGTATGGGAGGGAGGGCAGAGAGGGAGAGAATCTCAAACACACTCCTGCCTGATGAGGGCCTTGATCCCAGGGCATTGAGATCCTGACCTGAGCCAAATCAAGAGTCCGATGCTTAACCAAGTCACCCAGGTGTCCCAAGAAAACGATGCTTAAGGAACTCTGGGCCACACTTCACTTTTGGGGATCTCAAGTAATTTTCATGTGGGTCTTGAATATCACATATTGTTTTATGAAAGATTTTCCTATGTTTCATTCAAGGAGGTGAAACAAATTCCTTCTTAGTAAGGCATTTTCTCCTAAAACAACCCAAGTAGACAATTTTTATATTCTTACCCAAGAAATAGTTTTTGATCTTTAGAACTGCATCTCCATTTCAGAAGAGAGTATTTGCTTTACATTTGCATACCTAAAAGGCTCAGTTAGATGGATTTCGCAGAACAAAAGAACATTCTGCCTAAAGAAATAGGCATTGAAGTTTCTGACACTTAAGAGTTAGAAATCACTTGGCTGCTTTTAAATGTCATTTTCACTCTCCCCACCCTCATTAGGGCTTGAAAAATCATAGGGTCAGAAGTCAGGAGGACAATCCACAGCCTTAGTTTGAAGCACTGGTCATATCATTTTAGTGGTTCCTTGTTCTCAAATCTGGAAAACCAGAAGACTCCAGTTTAACTGTGAGCTTTTCCCTTCCATATTCTACATGGTACAGTTATGAAACTGACCAAAGGGTGAATGCTGTCAGAATAGTATTCCTTGTGCAACATTTAGCAAATGCACTCATAACTAATCACTGTTGACTCTGTAGGATACTTTATCACCTTTAAAATTACCCCCTGAATAGTCAAATAGAGATCATTGATCTTTCTATAGCTCTTTGTATTTACAGCGTGTCAAAATTGTTTTGTCAGTTTTCTTATTTAAGCCGCATGATCCACTCTGCTACAGGGTTTATTATCACCCTTAATTTATAGAAGAGAAACTGAGACTCAAGGCATAGCTAATAAATTTACGAACCATGACCTGAGTCTTTTTTTTCTCCCTATAAAATCTGTGTTATTTACATTGCACAATGCTCTCTGCTTTGCATATAGCAGAAGTGCTTAAGTATAATGTCTTTTTTGAAGAAGTGTAATTCATAGTTTCTTTAGTGACTCTTCGTTGTCCAGAATAAATAAAAGTTTATGGATAATGGATAGTTACATACAGGAAGTCAGGAAACATGGTGGTTTATGTAAATCTCTGCAATTAACCAGCTGTGTGACGTTAAGCCAAACATATAATTTCACTGGGGTCCAGGTTGCTTATAAGCATTTGAAGGCTTTTTTATTTGTTTTTGAATAGGTGATTGATTACTAGTAGTTCTTCTGGTTAAAAAAAAAATGTGCACATATTTTATTTCTAAAATATATGTTCTTTTAAAGTTCAAAACAAGTCATCTCAATATCAGTATGTGCATGTGTGCTTGTGTGCATGTGTGCGTGTGTGTGTGTTTGTGTGTGTGTGTGTGTGTGTGTGTGTGTGTGTGTGTGTGCCCGTGTGAATTTCTCCTATTTTCTCTCTCATTCAGGCTGCTGTATCAAAAGTGCCATAGACCGGGTGGCTTAAACAATTAGCATTAATTTTTCACAATTCCGGAAGCCATGGAATGTAAGATCAGATGTTTAAGATTTGGTTTCTGGTGTGAGCTCTCTTCCTGGTCTATGGACGGCCGTCTTCCCACTGGGTCCTCATGGAAAGGGTAAAAGGGCTCTCTGGGACCTCTTTTATCAGGGCCTTAATCCCATTCATGAAGAACCTACCCTCATGACCTAATCACCTCCCCAAAAGCCCACCTCTTATTACCATTACATTGAGTGTTAGGATTTAAACATATAAATTTTGGGAGGACAAAACTATCCAGTCCTTACAAAGGATTTTTCTATCTCTTTTTCAGTAGATGACAACTAATGGTTTTCCCTGTTAAACAAATTCTAGATATTTAGATATGCACACCCCCATAAAATATTTTATTTATTTTTAGACAGAGAAAGAGAGAACTTGTGAGCAGGGAGAGGGAGAGCGTGAGAAGAAGAGGGAGAGAAGCAGACTCCCTGCTGAGCATTGAACTGGAGATCAGGACCTGGAGATCAAGACCTGAGCCTAAATCAAGAGTCAGACACTTAACTGACTGAGCCACCCAGGCATCCCTAGACATTTATATAATTTATCTTTAAAATATATGTTCATGATTTTTCAGTTCAAAATTAGTTGTCTCAATGTTGCCTTAAAAAAAAAAAAAGTTATATTAATCTGAACAAGTTACATTATATCCCTCTATCGAAATTGTGCCAACTGTTTAAAAAAAGGGGGGGGTTATTGTAGCATATTCTTTAGAAATTCTGTAAGTCTTGATATTCTTATTTGAGCCAAATGAGGTCTGGCTATCTCACAGAAACTATCTTTAAAATATATCACCATTAAAGTATAAAAAAGAACCCTTTAAAATACCCAATTAACAAAAGTTCACAAAATGGAATATAAAATTGAATCTTAAGTGTTTTCAAAGCTGGCACTCATATTTTATTTAAACTTCACAAAAACATAATTTGTTTATTTTTCTTTTTTTTCTTTTTTTTTTCTTGTAGAAAAGATAGAACTAACTGGTTCTTTCAAAGAAAAAGAAGGCTATACTTTTATCTAAAGCATAGGTTGTTCCTGAGTAAAAGTTTTGTGATAAAATGGCCACAGACCTCATTTAGTAAATTTCTTCATCTCCTCTGCAATGTCACTTGCCTCCATGTGACTTCATTATTTTCCTCATCTCCCCCAATGAATCATATTAATATTAACACCTGATTATCCTACATTGAAGATCTATGAAGAAAATGGGTGAAAAGTTTGACAGTAACATTTATTTAATGTAGATTAAAACATTCTTTAATGACTTCCCAGAAGTCGAAGATGAGGGGATTTCTTCAGTTTATTTGCATCTATGCTCCAAATAATTTTTCCTTGTTTCTGATTTGGTGAGAAATTTCTCATGTGAAATTTCAGGTGAGCACAGTATGATACTGCTGCAAACATCTTTGACTTTGGCAATGAAAAATTCAGGCCAGTATTCGGTATTCTAAAAGGGCATTCCTGTGACTCTGGAAATGTGCCATACAACTTTCTTCTGTGAAATGGATAGGTATCCATTAATTAGACATTATTATTAATGTCATCTTCAGGCTGCATACTAAAGGGCAGAGTATAGAACTGAGGGCAGGACTGATGACTTTGATGAAATATGGACAGCTTTCATAAATTAAAGAAAATTCTCCCTTCTTACCCTATTGCATACAGTAATTAGAAAGTAATGAATAATTGTGGGAAAAGAGAAAATATACATGGATTAGATTTATTTCCTGCTTCCTTGTTGTTTGTTATTTTTCTGCAGTGGTGGGAAATCTCTGTGATGTCGCAGTAGGTTAGGGAATCACCTGATTTAAAGAGTATTGTGAACTTTCTTTATGTCTATTTGAAGATCTCCCCCGCAAAGTTCCCAGGAACCATACTGAGATATTTCCTAAATGTTTATTATTTAACCTCTACCATATTGTGCCAGGGCAGAGTTTTCCAAAATATTTTCTATGATACCCTAACTCTTAGAACAACAAAAATGCTCTGGGTTCAAATAAGCTTGAGGAAATGTGTTTAGGTACAGGTAAACATTTCTTATTCTAGAATATCTAAGTGTCTTTAACATATGATAGTGTTTTCTGAGTTTACAACAGGGATACCTCACACACTTGCATGGATCATATTGTACTCTTTGTAGCTGAATATCAAGTGAGCCTACTTTCCTTTGGAATACATGCTGGGTGTCCTATGTTAAGTGAGTATGCCACTGTTCTTAACTTGAAAAGAACTTTCAGAGAATGGATACATTTAAATGAAGTTTCCAGGTATGATAATGCTAGTATATCATATGCTGGTGTACATTATTTCTGTACTAAAAAGATCAACTAAAAATATAAAACCTTTGGTGATAACAACAGATAAAACCATCTTAATGTATGCATCCTTCAGAACTAACATCAATCTTATAAACTAAATTTCTTTAAAAAAATTTATTTATTTATTTTATTTGAAAAAGAAAGATCACATGAGTAGGGGTAGTAGAGACAGGGGCAGAGGGAGAGGGAGAAGCAGACTCCCAACTGAGTAGAGAGCCCAACACAGGGTTCAGTCTGAGGCCCCTGGGATCATGACTTCAGCTGAAAACAAACACACAACCAACTGAGCCACCCAGAAATCCCTAAACTAAGTTTCCTAATGGTAAATGTGCTGTGAGGGACTGGTGAATAAAATCTATTGCACCTGATTTTTGCATTCTCATAGACATAGTCAAGTATATGACCAATACAGTAAAATCATGATGGAGATTGGTCTGCATGTGAATAAATTATTAGGTGAAATTAATTTACATAAATAATATACCAAATCAATAATTGATTGCCTTTAATGTTCATAACAAGAAATAGATTGTCAAATTTACATATTTAGAAGATCGTTTTAGTGAAAAGGTAATAATGGTTTAGGATTAAGAATTCAAATATTACGGGGTGCCTGGGTGGCCATAATAGTGGGTTGAGGCCTCTGCCTTCGGCTTAGGTCATGATCCCAGGGTCCTGGGATCGAGTCCCGCATCGGGCTCTCTGCTCAGCAGGGAGCCTGCTTCCCTTCCTCTCTCTCTGCCTGCCTCTCTGCCTACTTGTGATCTCTGTCAAGTAAATAAATAAAATCTTAAAAAAAAAAAGAATTCAAATATTATGTTTATCTGTTAACAGAGAATATTGAAAATAGGTATCTTTCTCTGCATTTTTTTCTCAGTATTCTTGTAATAACACCTCCTCTGAAGAAAAGATGTTGCTATTATATATATGTTTATGCTGGAAATTTTAGGGCATTGTGTTCCCTTGAAAAGGTACCAAAGAAAGGTTGAGTATCCTTCAGGAGAAAGAATGTGTAACAGATATAAAATTTCTATTTACTTCAAAGACTCAGAAACACACACTTTTCTCCTATATAACCTAATCTGCACATCCTTAGGTCACCTGCTATCATACATGCATTATTCACAAAGTACACTTCAGTACTTTTTTTTTTTTTTTAAGATTTTTGTTATTTATGTATTTGAAAGAGTAAGTGAGCAAGAGAGAGCACAAGCCTGGGAAAGAAGCAGATGGAGAGGGAGAAGCAGACTCCCAGCTGAGTGGGGATCCTGATGCAGGGTTCAATCCCAACCAAAAGCAGACACTTAACTGACTGAGCCACCCAGATGCCCCAGTGCTTTTGTTTTTAAGGCCCTTAAAATACAATGAAATACAATGAAAAAAAAATCAGAATCTCTAAATTTTTCACTCAAAATATATATACAATTATCTGTATTATTTTAAGGCAGGTTACATTTATTAAAAACTTTGGTCTCTGGACTAGAGTTTATATGTTAGGTCTATTGTGTTCAGACATGCTATCTGAATAATTTCTGCCTGGGTCAAGGAAGCAAGACCCAGTGAAAGAAGGAATGTAAAGTTCTTCCTGGCACAGTGCCTGGCACACGATTTACCTTCATCAATACAGTTCTTACTGCTGTTGTCCACTGACCTGCCTTTTGGCCCAGTTTTCCTTTGCCCATGTGCAGAGTTGAAGGGAAAAGAAATTATGAAAAATGTGGTAGTGGCCTTTCCCTGATTCCATCCTTCAGCTTTAAAGTTGGAAAGCTTTTATTGTCATTTCAAAGATTTGCTCTTCTGTCTTATTTCAGGAAAACTTTTTTCTGTAAAACGAAGTTTAGCTCATTAATTGTTGGAAATATTTTTAAAACTTGTTTAATGAACTTGAGACGTATGAGGTGAGATGTGGTCTTCTTTCTTTTGCATATTTTGCATCTGTAACTCACTCAGAATTATTCTTACAAGCAACAGCCTGGCAAAGGGAAGGAAGGAGACTGTAGAACTTGAGATCTGGGCTCTACGGTTCTCCTGCTCTGCAACCCACAGGATTTACAGAGCTTCTCTGATATTTACATCTGTTGAATGGTGGAATTTTTTTTTTAAAATATTTCATTTATTTATTTGACAGAGAGAGATCACAGTAGGAGAGAGGAAGGGAAGAGATCACAGAGAGAGAGGAAGGGAAGCAGGCCCCCTGCCGAGCAGAGAGCCTGATTCGGGACTCGATCCCAGAACCCTGAGATCATGACCTGAGCCGAAGGCAGCGGCTTAACCCACTGAGCCACCCTGGCGCCCCGAATGGTGGAATTTCTTTAACAGCCAGTTTTTTGTTTGTTTGTTTGTTTGTTTTTCAAATTCCAGTTCTTAAATTTGATGATATAATCTCTTTAAAACCCAGTTAGATCTTTCCAGAAAAAACTTAAACATTCCACATCCTCAGTCTTCCCTATTTGACTACTTTTAAGGAAAGTGTCTAAAATCAGTAGATGATTCAATTTTGACACTAATATTATATAAAATAATTAACAACACTTACCCTAATGATAGTTTAGGTTGGCTTGCTTATTTAATAATGATTATACTGTGGCAAATCTCCCATCCAAGTACTAATCAGGCTGACCCTGCTTAGCTTCCGAGATCAGATGAGATCATGCGTGTTCAGCTTGGTATGCCCATAGACTCTTGTAGCTAATCTGATGAAAAGCTGGTAGAACAAAAATACCTAACTTTTAGGTAAATGTCAGCAAATTACAGATTACTGGTTAAACAGCACCAAGCTGGAGTGCTGTAGTGTAATAACTTAATCTCAAAGGGTGCACACCTCTCATTTTTAGTTTCCTTGCATAGAAAAGACTTAAGGTCATGATTGCCAATTGAAATTTACAAAAACAAACTGCTGTTTCTCTGCAAAGTTACTTTTATACATTCTTTGCAGAAAACTATAGTGTAGGGATAACAAAGACACAGGAATCTGTTAAATTATGCTGATTTCTTTTTGTTTCATGGAATGTGTATGTATATTCTGAGAATAGAAAACTCACACACAGCACGTAACCTTTTCAACTTTCCATAGATTAAAAAACACACTGCATTGCTTTATTGCATTTTCCTACAACAAGGGACATATTTCAGCAGAAAAGGGCAAACCAGGAAATTTACTCATGAAAACCAATTTATATAAGCATATGAATAGTCTAACTATTCCCATAGATGTCTGGTATTCATCTTTAGAACTCTTGGGGACACATGAATAATCCTTAGTGCAACTTCAATTTAGCCTGTGTTTAAATATAGAAAGCAAATGAGGTTGGCTCGGGATTTATTATTATTATTATTTTCTCTCTGGTATCAAGTCAACCAGTGTGATGGCCTGTGAACTCTTTCATCATTCTCTCTGCAAAATCAGAGTGTGACAAGGTGTCAGCATTGACAGATCAGTAGTGGAGATTGAGCAGACCTGAATTAATAAAGGTCAAAATTGTCAACAGGGAGAGTGTCCGGTGGCATGTGAGGACTTGCTCCTAAACAGCATTTGAAAAGCAAAAAGTGATTCCAGAACAGAACCCAAGGCACCTAGACAAGCCAGGAATTTCTGAGAATCTTCTCTAAATTAAATACCTATTCTAAAATTATTTTTAAAAGTACCCCCCCTTCCCACCACACACACACACACACACACACACACACACTCTGACCCATTTCTTTTCTCTATCTTTCAATGCTCCAAAACATCTCAGCTCCCCAAAAGACCCAAGGTGTTAGAAGGAAAAAAATGGCAGTTGATGAGAACACAATCCCCATGTCTCTCTGTAAGAGCAATAGGTCCTCCCATGGCCCCACCCTCTACTTTGCCTCTGGATTGTTCCTCCCAACCCTTTTCTCATAGCTTATGATGTTTTCACAGCAATTTGTAGAAGCCAAGGGCTTTTCCTCTATGCTGCATGATTTGTTCATTGATTCTATTTTGCCAGCACCATTATCTTATCATTTTGTATCAGTTCTCTCTCTTAAGCAAAATATCTTAAGAAACTCAGAGGGGTATCCTGTATTTCTCTTATGTCTTCTAGAGTGTTAGCTGAGTCCACATTAGGTACTTAGTACAGAGGGGATAATTTTCCTTTAGTTGATGAGGAAAGAAGTTTAAATTAGTTACATTTTTAGGGAAAATTTAGCATTTTTTCAGCCCTTCAAATATATTCTTCAAAATTACCAGAGTGTCAGTGTTGTTTTAAAATAAATAAAATCATTTAGTACTTATACAGAGAAAATGAAACTATGTTACATAAAATTTTCTTGAAGATTTGGAATTCTCTAGAAAGCTTTATTTTTTTCTCATTAGGGCTGTGTTTGCCAGTTTTCTTACCTCTTGATCTTTTATTCAAAGGACAGATCTGGATTCTCTTACAGTGGGAAATCTGTCTCTGTTTTTCCAAACTCTATCACTCTCTAGGTTCATAGTTTTTTTAATGTATGTATGTGTGTGCCTATCTGTATGTTACCCTTCTGGCAAATACTTCCTGATGCCAGACAACTTCCAAATTATTCGAATGAAAAATAAAAATGACTTTCTAGCCATTTAACTTTTCTCTGGGAAGTGTCTTCATTCAGCCACATTTTAACCTCCATCCCTCATACTGTCTTTAAAAAATTCAACGGAAAGTAAACAAATTCCTTGAGCCCTCCCAAACTTCTTTTTCTCCTATAAATACTATTAACCATTTGCTTTTTTCAGTAAGAAACAGTTTATTGGGGAAGTCTAATATAGCAAACACATCGTTTTCATTCTCTGTTAGAGAAAAGTATACTAATTAGCCAAAATCATAAACTGGAATATGTTCTGTACATATTTACCAGATTGGTTTAGTACCAGGGTCTTTTCCAACTTTATCTTTTTGTCTTAAGACTTTCAGTCCCATGACAACATCCTCATAAAAGCTAGGCAATCTCCTTTCACTACCATTTGGAAAGGATAACTATTTTATAAGGCAGAACAGTTTAATGATGCCACCTCAGTGACTAAGTAAAATTGCAATCCGGAAGCTTCTTTATGATTTTCTTTTTTTTTTCTTTCTTAGCATAGTAAGGTCTCAGGATGAAAATGTTAAAACATGGTATCCCCCTAAATTCTCTTTTAAGCTTTTATCTTATAGGTGCTTATTATCTGAAGTTAAATGTAATTTTGTTCAAGATGGCATGAATCATACTTTCGCTCATAAGGCATTTTTTCAAAGTTTCTTATAGTGAAGTCAGATAGTATTATCAGCAGCCAATTACTATATGACCCAGTTTCAAAAATTAAAAATGAGGAAACAGTTCAACTTTGTTGTTGGTCAACTACCACTCTCAGATGCCCAAATGGTTCACAATGCAAAATTTTCTTTAACGAACAAAACTAACACTATAATACAGTCAAAAATAATGGATTTATGAGGAAGGACATTAAATGTAATCTACAACAATCTTTTTAAAAATGATATTGTTTTCCTGATTAAAAATAATAGCTTTTGATGAGGAAAATACTGAAAAACTCATGAAGAAAAATATACCTACATTCCTATCAATGTCAATATGTGTAAAATATCACTAGTTTTTTTATTTTTCACACAGAAATGTGTGTATTCATACTTATGTGTCTTATGCGTGTGTATATGTGTGTAAAATATTGGATTGCATTTTTGAAGATTACAGATTACAGAGTGCATGTTTGGAAGCCTATTTTTCTATTTAAAAATATATCCTGGGCACCTGGGTGGCTCAGTGGGTTAAAGCCTTTGACTTCGGCTCAGGTCATGATCCCAGGATCCTGGGATTGAGCCCCACATTGGGCTCTCTCCTCAGCAGGGAGCCTGTTTCCCCCCACTCTGCCTGCCTCTCTGCCTACCTGTGATCTCTGTCAACCAAATAAATAAAATCATATATATACATATACATATATACATATATATATACACTATGCAATTCTGTATGTCACCCAATATTTTGTTATAAAAATAAGATTTTTTGTGGTTATATAGTATTTCAATTTTTATTTTTAAAATGACATATTTAAATGCTTTTAGGCTATGTCTAGTTTGCTATTATAAATAATTTTCTAACTTTTTTTCTATAAAATTACCTCTTTATGTACAGCTTTGCTCCGCCCCCCCTTAGATTCCTTTGTTATAGGTGAATTTTCAAGGTCTAAGTCATGTACACGTTTATGGTTTTGATAGATACTGACATGTTATATACCAGAAGAATTGATTCAAATCACACTGCCCCAATGGTTTATGATCATCACGGTTTATATCCATGTATTTTATTCTGATTTATTTATATATTTTACATGCCATTTATATTGTGGCTATAAATTGTTGGGCCCATTTTTCTGTTGAGTTAATTTTTTTTTCTATTAAGGTAATGTAATGATATTGTGTTCAAGTGTTTTGTGAGTATTTTTCTCTACTTTTCTAATTATGTTCCAGTTATCTTACTAAATTGAAAAAAAAAAGTGAATTTTATAAGATCAGTGAGTTATTAGTATAAAGACTGTTCTTTAAATTTTTTTTCAGAATCACTTCTATCTGTTTTGGTTAGATATAATATGTGCATATTTATGTTTTTGTGGTATGTGTATATATAGAAAGGGATAGCTTTATAGACACAGAATGTCTTCACATCTCCTTATTTTTCCTTCCTTCTACTCTTTCTACCTCTGCTTATTGCTTGTCTTTTTTTTTAACATTTTTTATCTTTTATAAACATATATTTTTATCCCCAGGGGTACAGGTCTGTGAATCACCAGGTTTACTTTTTTCCTGCCCTCATTACCACAGTTACATAAGAAATCAAAATAGAGAGGAAACTGAGACATATGTTAATTTCACTTTTTTTAGTGGTCTCATTTTATAATGGACATATTCACTATAAAATTGAATTGCATTTACTTCAAATCCCAGGAAAAAGCTTAATATAACATATTTTAGGGTTCTTACTTAATGGAAGAAGATATAAATTAATTTTAATGTTAAAAATGATACTTCTTGGGCACCTGGGTGGCTCAGACGGTTAAGCATCTACCTTCAGCTTGGGTCATGATCCCAGTTCCAGGATCAAGTCCCACATTGAGATCCCTGTTCAGCAGGGAGTCTTCTTTTCCCTCAGCTCATTCTTTCTATCTCTCAAATAAATAAATAAATAAATAAATAAATAAATAAATCTTTAAAGAGTTTAAAAAATAAAATAAAAATGGTACTTCTCAATTTGCTTAATCTAAAATACACTTATGAAATTAGAAGTAAAAGATATATAATAATCTTTGAAACTTGGTAGCTTCTTTCATTAAGTGTTACTAGTATTAGCAAGGACATATAAACAATAAGAAAGATTGACCAATAGGGTTTAAAAATGAAAAATAGAGAACTATATACATGTAGAATGCAGACTAAATTTGATACTAGTAATATAAAATTTAAAATAGTGATACAGAATGAATATGTAACTATTCTATTTCTTACCTTTTAATTTGTAAGAGATGCAGAATATTCAGTGTATTGGTTCTAGACCAGATCTTGGAATGAACTAAGTCTTTCAACAGATAAGACATTTAAAAGATATAATAAAATTAGGATTGACTATTATTAATAATTTTGCTTTTCATTTTTCTTTCTCTTCTCCCTTTCTAATATTATGATCACTGGCTATTATACTGATATAGATTCTAATTATTGAGTTGTAAGTGTTTGAAAATTTTTCAAATTTTTCTTTTTGTAAATAAGGAAACTGAGACATTACATGCATGAGTTGCCTAAAATCACACTGTAAGTTAACAGAAGACTTTTTTTTTTTTAAACAAATATAAGGGGGAAAGAATGACTCTTCAAGACAGAGTTCCGTTAGTTACCCAATTTCCAGTAGATATGTCACTTTTACAACTTGAATGCAGGTTTTCTTGTGTATGTAATTAATATAAGTAACTTTATATATACTTCTTTATATATGTAATTAGCACAATTAATACAGCATGCTAACAACAGTATAATTAACATAATTAATCGGTTATTTATTTATTTAGGAAATATTTATTAGACAATATTTGCCAGATTTTGTGATGTATTAAAAATATTAGGGGGTGCCTAGGTGGTTAAGCCTCTGAATCTTGATCTCAGCTCAGGTCTTAATCTCAATCTCAGCTCTATGCTGGCTGTGGAGCCTACTTAAGAATATAAAAAAATAAAATAAAAATTAGTCAAAATGTAGGTACACAGGCATTTAGACAGTCACTTCAACAAATTTACATATTTTTGGAAGTTACCATGTATATTAGTCAGAGTTCTCCAGAGAAACAGAATAGGAGATATTTATGATATTAATCCAAGAGATTGGCTTACATGATTACTGAGATTGACAAGTCCAAAGATCTGTTGTCAGCAGACTGGTGTCCTAGAAGAGCCTATGGTATAGTTCCTGTCGGAGTCTGAAGACCTATGAGTCAGGGGAGCTAATGGCATAGTTTCAGTTTGAAGGCCAGTAGTCTTGAGATCCAGGAAGAGTTGAACTTCAGCTCACCTACAAAGGCAGAAGAAAACCTCTGTCCCATTTGAAGGCAGTCAGGGAGGAGAAATTTCTTCTTACTTATGGAAATGTCAACCTTCTTGTTTTCATTTAAGCCTTCAACTCCTTGGATGGGGCCAACCCATATGAGGGAAGACAGATTCCTTTACTCAATCTATTGATTTAAATGTTAAAGTCATCTAAAAACACCCTCAGAGACACATCAAAATAATATTTGAACAAAGGTCTGGTCACCCTGTGGCTTGATCAAGTTCACACACGAAATTAACCATCATACCCTGTTTTCCTCATTGTTTTTGCATCATGTCTACATAGGTGCTTTTAAAGACATAAGCAGGAGTTAAATGGTGGAGTTTTGTGAAAAGAAGTATTACCACCAATATCCTTTGAAACACTAAACTTGGTGTTTTTGATTACTATATTACTTTAATAATTGGATCCTAAGTTACAGTTAAAAGTAGGACAGTGATTGACATTAGAATGACCCACTAATGATTGATATGGGTAATATCAGCCAAGCTGATAGAACTCTTGGGTCCTTAGGAAACAAGTATTAATAAAAAGCCACCTGAAGGACATTGCACTCTATTGAAGAAATCAGCATAAGAAGCCACAGAAGAGACAATTTACTGTAGAAAGTTGATAATCTTCAAGTATTTAAAAGCTGATGATCTCTGTACTTTAAGTGAAATTTTTAAAGGACAAACCAAATGCTTAACTGTGGAATAGGGCTATGAAATTTGCAATGAGAAAAAATTTTAACTGGCTATTCTAGAGGGCCCCTAGGAAGGTTTCTTTTCTTTTCTTTTTCCAAACTGGGAAAAACATTCCTCTCCATCTTTATCTAAATATCTATAGAAAATTCCTCTTCCTGTACCAGGTCACCCAAGGCAAGTTTGTGACATAAAGTATGGCTTCTTGAACCTTATAAACCAGCTTGCACTGCATCTCTCCTACACCTTCAGGTGGTCTATCTCTTCGGCTTCTCCTTTATCTTCCCCTGCTGCCAGTCCAGGTTGTCATGGAACTCATTTATACTTTTCTTATTCTGGATAAATGCTACCAGCTGTTGCCAGGAACTGCCTGCCATTAGTAATAACTCATTAGACTTGACAGTGAAAATCTCTCCTACATGGCAAATGCTAGCTGGTAGACTGTATACTGATGAATCCATTTGAATCCATTTTCAGCCAGTGGGTGAACATGAATTAGGGAGCTATATAGTGCCTAAGATCAGCCCATTGTATAACTCTCATTACTTTTTTATGGGCTCACCCAGCATGAAAATCATTCATTAGCAATGAACATATTTAATTGTTCTTTCCAGTTCATCCCTTTGTACATTTTAAACAGCTTATCCTGGCTGGCTCCAAACCTGAAATCTAAAAGCAGATGCTGCCTCTAATTGGGAGACTCAGGTAGGGTACTTAAAAAATAAAGACATATACTTCTTTTTATGATTTTATGTCAACCTTTAATTGTCTCTGGAGCATGACGAAGTAGATAAATGAATTAATACATGCGTTGGATGCATTCATTAGTAAATGAATTAATGGATAGATGAGCAAAAAATTACCTTCCAGCACCCATCTTCATTATTTAAAAAGAGAGAGAACAAAGAAAGTTGATGACATAGTTCAAAGGAGGAATGAGTGGCAATGGGCAAACAGAAGCAGATGTGGAAAGATAGAACTGGAACTTCAGATCTCTACACTGACTTGAGGCACAGTGGACAGTCAATCAAAAATTGCGACTTGCTGCTCCCATCAAAAAAGTAGGAAGTAGGAAGGGAGGGAGAAAGGGAGGCAGGAGGAGAGAGGGAGGAAGGAATAAAGAATTCATAAAGAATGAAAAGGCTCTAACATTCTAAAGGTTCCACAAATAAAAATAGAGAAGGTTCTTGTAAATTGATGCAATATTTAGTATATCAGAATGCTTCGCCTATTTTGCTAACAAATATTTGAACTACTGTCAAATGATTGTAGGGGTGTTTGAACTTCAAGGTTACAACCTTGACATGGCTATAATGAAAGGAATTTAAAAGGAATTTAAACTTCTTTTGCCTTTCTCATTAATACTTAGGAATTTATTTAAAGAGATAATTGGTTTTTATCCTAACATTAGATATGCTTCTTGAACAAGTGATCTGTTATTTTTCTATTATCCTAATTACAAAAACAAACACACCATGTTTGACCAACAACCCCCTCCCAAAAAAAACCCTCCAAAATCAAAACCCTACTTTAAAAAAAAAAAACAAAACAAAACCCAAAAACCATTTTATTAATGAAGGAAATGAATGCCATCATATTTTATGTCCAAAAACTTTGGGGGTCAAATTTTAACTTGACAGGTGAGTTTTCACTGTGCCTGAGGGAGAGGAATTCTGAAATCCTTATAGTGGTAAGTATAATAAAAATCTGCACAATGAGTATAAGAGCATAATCGGTAAATAAATAAAATTTCATCAGTTCATGTCACCAAGGTATCTGTCCACTGGAGGGGAAAAAAGTTTATTTTCAACATTGGGGGAAAGACCCTATAATTTGATGAAAAAAAATCTCCTCACCTAAACCCCAAATTCATGACTTGGAGCCTCTCACAGGAATGCTAACACACACAGAAGGATCCTGGTAAAGCATCTTTTGTTAGTTTTGAAGCCTGCCTACCTGGCAGCTGATCAGCATACTTTACACTTGGAGGAGGGAATTAATATGAGCAAGACTGACAAAATTGAGGAAATAGAGTTCTTCAAGCTGAGGAAGGCAGGCAGGATATTTCAACAGTGGTTTTCAAGTAAATTTGAGGTTATTTACCAAAGGGAAATAACCAGTTTTTCAACTCACTTATGTAAAATAAGAGCAAGCAGAAATGATAAAAAGTCAAGTTTCAATTAGATAAGAAACAAATGTCTGTGGTAGTTGTTACATGTATCTTTTATCTAGTATTTATTCAAGAATTAAAGTTTCAACATTATTTTTAAGTGACTTTTTCAATACCTCAATTAGGGTATAAGTTCTTTGAGGTTTGAGTTGTTCTTTCTGTGGGTATGGGAGAGGGAAAGACATCGTGAGTTGATGTACCTTGATTATAAGTGATGTTAAATAGAAACAAGTGGGGTTTTTTGTTTGTTTCTTTGGATTTATGTATTTATTTATTTATTTGGCATTGAGCAGTTTTAAGATTCAAAGAATTTCTGCTTTTGGATATATTTTGTTTTTGCTTTTGTTTGAAATAATTTTGAACTTATAAAACATTGCCTAGTGATACAAGGAGTACCCATAACCTTTTAATCTCAGTTTGCCTATTCCTAACATTTTACTTTATTTTCTTTATCATTTATGTCCTCTCTTCTGATCTCTCTCATGCTCTCTCTCTATGCATATGTATAGTTCTAATTTTCTTCTGTATAATTTGAAGGTGAATTTAATGTATGATGACCCTTAACACATAAATTCTGTCACATAGGGTTTAGTGATATTCTCTAAAATAACTGCATTGTTGTTGCCAATTCACAATCAACTTGGTCAGTTGATAAAAGAGTATCAGTTTATAGTGATTTTTTTTCTCTCTTCTAGTACAGAAACCAGTTTACAGTTTTTAAATACAGCTTACTGTATTTAAATATGGTTTTTATTTAAAAAAAATTTTTAAGATTTTATTTACTTATTTGACAGAGAGAAAGATCACAAGGAGACAGAGAGGCAGACAGGGAGAAGGGGGAAGCAGGCTCCCCACTGAGCAGAGAGCCTAATGCTGGACTCCATCCCAGGACCCTGAAATCATGACCTGAGCTGAAGGCAGAGGCTTCACCCAGTGAGCCACTCAGGCGCCCCTAAATATGGTTTTAAAATAGAGTTTACTGCATTTAGTTACCCGGTCTCTTTTGCATCCTTAGCCTTTTTTAAATCTCAGACATTTCTACAGCATTTCTTTGTCTTTAAAGACACTGATGTTTTTGAAAACATATTCTCTCACCTTTTCAAAAGTAGAGTATTTCTCAGTGTGTGTTTGGTTTGGTATTTCCTTGTTGACTAGATTGTGTTTATGCCTTCTCACTGAAATGCTGCATAGAAGGTATTTTGCCCTGGAGCCACATGATGTCCATCTGTCCTCATGGGTGGTGTGAATTTTAACATCTGGTCAAGGGACTCACCCATTTCCCCTTTTTTTTCCCATTGTATACTTGTTGTTTTGTCTTTTCTTTATTTTTCTCCCACCTCTTCCTCACTCAGGATTCTAATAAACTAAACTAGTAAAAAGAATTTAGGATTTGTTTACTGTTCTGCCATTTTACATAGAGCCCATTCTGCCCAGAACTGAGGATATATAGCTGAATGCTCTGTTCACAGGCACTTAGATTAGTGCTTACTTTCTAATCCTTTCGATGTGGTTATGGTATTCATTTGAAATATGATTAAGGCTCATTTATTTCCGTTTGCTCGCAGTTTTCCCCCTTCCCATTCTTATTGATTTAATTACTATTTTTAAATATGTGGTATATTAACATACTTAATTCCAAAGTATACATAAAATTATACTCAGAGAAGTATCAGTCCTTCTCCTATTCTTTCCCATCCATTCCTCTGCCTCACCACATACTTAACTTAATTTTCTTTTCTGGTTCATGCTTTCTGTGTTGCTTTCTTTTTTTTTTTTTTTTTTTTTTTTAAGAATTTATTTATTGAGGATGCCTGGGTAGCTCTGTTGGTTAAGCCCCGACTCTTGGTTTCACTCGGGTCATGATCTCATGGTTGTGGGATGGATCCCCAAGACTCAACCTCCAGGCTCAACAGGGAGTCAGCTTCTCTTCTTCTTCCTCTCCTCTTGCCCCTCCCCCACTCATGAGTATGCTCTCTCTCTCTCTCTTTCTCGAATAAATAAATACATAAATCTTTAAAAAAAAATTACTCGTTTATTTGAGAGAGAGAGAGCACCAGTGGAAGAAGGGGCAGAGGGACGAGCAGACTCCCTGCCCAGCACAGAGCCCTACCACGGGGCTCAATACCAGGACCCTGAGGTCCTGACCTGAGTCTATCAGATACTTAACTGACTGAGCCAGCCAGGTGCCCCTGTGTTGCTTTTTCAAATGACAAGCAGGTATATGTACATTTTCTTATTTTCTGTTCTCATATAAGATAGTATCATATGTTTGTTCTTTTACACTTTGCATTTTCACTTAACAGTATGTCTTGTTAATACAGAGTCCTTCATTTTCTTTACAGAAGCATAGCATTCCATTACATTCACTCACTTTCCTATGCTTAGAGACTTAGATACTTTCCAATATTTTGCAACTACGCAAAATACTGCAATTAATAACCTTGTTCACTTGCATAAAGCAAATGCATTTTCGTATATTTGTAGATAGATCTTCAGGGCAAATTTCTGGAAGTAGCACTGCTGCATCAAAGGGCAAATGCATGTTAAGTTTGGTTAACATTTTTCAAATTCTCCTCCCTAAGAGTTGTATCATTTTTCATTCCCACTAGCCATGTCAGAGAGAGCCTCTTTCTGCACAGACTTTCCAACAGAGTGGATTGTCAGACTTTTGAATTGCCAATCTGGTGGTTTATAAATGGTGCCTCAGTAGTTTTAATTACTCTTCTCCTAAGAGAATTACAATACCTTTTTAAATATTTAGAGGACATTTTTATATCTCTTTTTATGAGTGGTCTGTTTAAGACATGTCCTTAAAAATAACATAAAGTTGATTTAGGAGTGCTTTCATTCCAACTCAAGGACAGTGATAGACAGTAAGTAAACACTTAATGCACCAGAAGTCAGAAATTAGAATGTCAACAGGATACTATCATCATAATATCCTCTCTTCTGCATGTCTGTCTGATCTCCTGTCTCTCTTTTATAAGGACTTTTGTGATAGCGTTTAGGTTGTACCTGGATAATCCAGGATAATCATCTCCTCTCAAGATCTTTAATTTAATTATATACATATTCCATATAAGGTAATATTTATTATTTTGCTATGTAAGATAATAGTCACAATTTTCAGGGACTAGGACATGGACATATATTTTTGGGTGCCACCACTGAGCCCACAACACATGGATAATATGATATGAAGAGAGAAGAGAATATGGAAATCTTGGTATCGAATACGCTTTGCCATTCGGAGGGAAGGCATTGAGGGAAACGTGGCAAGGTTACCCTCATGACTATCACTCTCACCACTGTTTAAGAACACAAGGATACTGGAGACTATCCACACATCTGGCTGCATGAGATTCAGTAATTGTTTCTGCATTTTAACTGGCTTAATCTTTTTTGTTGTAATGTGCCCTAGTAGCAGTAACTACATTATAAGTTTATTTAAAAAAAAAAAAAACCCCATCTGAGGATGTCTGGATTATACAGTAAACAGTTTGGAAAAGGTAGAGCAAGGCATGTGAAAAACTTTAAGCTTCTAATAGGCTTTATTTGTGACTTTGGCAACAGTAACAAAACATGTGATTGCAAAGCTTTCTAGAAGAGTGAGATCACAGTATTCCAGACTTGATGATTCAACTGAAGATACCATTCAGATATGGTGTCAACAAGGGCAAGCCACCTTGCCCTTACTGCTGTTCTTCTACACAGTTGATCTTAAACAAAAGCCTGCCTTTAAATGTCATTGTAAAGGGCTTTTTCCTTTGTTTGGGGATGAGATCATACAATTGGTAAATATTATTACCTTGTATATTTTCATAATGCCTGTCCATCAGAAGAACTGGCATAGTACTACATATTGCGATTTAAACAAGATGTTATTAGTCATGTAGAGATTAGCATTACATTTTACAATATGTCCTGTGGACATTCAGGATAAATTGATGAATCACAGAACCATAGAGTTGGCAGAGAATGTCGAAGTCAGCTAATACAATCACTCATTTGGTTTGATACTTGAATAGTTTTCCTACAAATACTTTGCAAAGAAGCCATCTAGATTTTGTTAAAATACCTCCAGTTTTAGGGAACTCACTATTTTTTCAGAAGACCCTATTTCATTTTAATGGTTCTGCATTAAGGAAAAAATAATCTTACATAAAAAATTAAGTTAAATGTTTCTGTACATACTTGACAGATAGACTGTTTACCTTTCTTTGTCATCTCTTTGCTACACTGACAATGCTGAGGATTTTTTGCAGTTCCTACTGGTTTTCTGTTTTGAGTTGTTTTAGATTTTGGCTAAACATATGGATATTGCTAATGCCACTGTCTTTACTAACATTGACTGCAACCATTTGTGCTCCCATATTAGGTGAAAGTGGGAAGAAACTATAAAATCAATGAGTAGGAGCGATTGATGGGTTGTGCGATTTGGTTAGTGCTTTGGGCTTGAAGGTTCTATGGTGTTCCTAAGATCTTGGGTTGTTGATAAGTGTTTTTGCTTAAGCCAAGTATTTTTAAGCTAAGTGTTTTTGCTTAAGTTTTTGTTTAAGGGTTTTACATTATGGAAATTATAAAAATTTAGGGGCACCTGGGTTGCTTAGTTGGTTAAGCAGCTCTCTTTAGTTCAGGTCATGATCCTATTGTCTGGCTCAGCAGGGAGTCAGTCTAATTCTCTTTCTTCCTCTACCCCTCCCCCTGCTCATGTTCTTTCTCTCTTTCAAATAAATAAATAAAATCATTAAAAAAAAAAAAGAAATTATAAAAATTCAAAAGTGTCTCCTGGAACTGAAGTTTAGGAATGTAGCCAAGTTTCCAAAAAAGGAAGTAGAATGAAGATCTACAGCACTTTAAAAAAAAAAACCCTGAAGTCTGTTCATTCATTTTTCTCTATCTCATTTTCTTTCTCTCTTTCTCAGTACCCATCTTAATTCTTATTTCTTCTACATGTCTTCTGATTTTGCCTTTTCCTTTTTCTCTCTATATAGACTGGCTTATGTGATATTCCTGGCTCTCAATTTTACTTGAAGATTATCTTAGACCAGCCAACTGTCTTCAGTTACCATTCCAAATCCCAGAAGAAGTGAACCACTTGCCCCAAACTCAGCTCAAATCAGACATTCTTTCTCCTTCTAACTAGTTGGAGCTAAGGGGTTGGGGTCATGAAATATTATTCAACATCAAGTCTGGAGGTTAACACCTGTAGCTCAAGATCAGTCAATTCCAGAAGAAAGTAGGCAGCTCTAGACCAGGACAGGCAATCCTCCAAATGTCTGCCACAGAGAAGGGCAAACTTAAACTTTAAACTTTCTGGAGTTTGAGAAAACAAACTAAATTATTTTCCATAAAAGGTAACTATATTGGACACTGAGGCTACAAAAGTAACAACTGGGATGTTTAAAATGTATCTTCAGCTATTGAACAAGTGAGAGAGGATCCTTAACTTTTCTTTCTTGTCTGGATCAGTTTAGCAGGGGATGCAAGGGAGACCACATACGCAGAAATATAATATTAACTTTTATGAACCTAGCTTGGTAAACTCAGGAAAGAAATGAACCTTAACACAAAATTCTCTGAATATATTCCAAGAGTAGGTTGGTGTTGTTGGCAATTAGGTTACTTTTTTCCCCCCTGTGTGAATTATATCCTACTAAAATCTAGATTTTTTAAACATCTGCCGTTAAGTTATATTTCACCCTACCTATACATACTTACCCAATGTTCCTTTGTACAGGACTTGACATTTATCCTGAATGAATTCATGACATGGCTCAGCATTCCAGTCTAATATGACTTTTCTAAATTCTGATTTCGTAAGCCCATCTGGTAGTTATCCCTTAAGCTTCATGTCAACTGAAAATATGATTACATGCCATCAGGTAGTGATGGGGTATTTAAAATAAGGTAGCAACTGTAGTAAAATAAATATTTGGCAATGTCTTAGCAATCTGGATTGTGATTTCAACTATGCTATATATTTTATGAATTCAAGTAGGCCATTTAATTATAGTATACCTTGTTCTAGCATACATATATGAAGCAGTAAACAATTTAGTAATTATAAATGAAGTAGCACCCAGAAAGCTGGGCAATTGCTTGAACTTTTATATAAGTAGGTAACATCATTGAACATCTCTAGTCTTACATATCAGGAAATGCCAGATGGGATGAATTGCTTCAGTTCTGGCCCTTGGGCAGGCTGATCTGAAGAGCCAGTTGAATTCTTCTCTGCAGTTGTAAGAGGATATGAAGTTTCAGCTGTGGAACATACCTTCACTGGAAGGGTAATTTCTTCTATTCCTAGCATCAAATGTATTTCAAGTGTCAGATGGTGCCTTTAAGGCACCAGTCAGTACATGCATCAAGGCTGTTAAAGGTGATGCCCGTTAAAGGAATTACATTAGTTTGGTTCTGAGACAGCTCCCCTGATTGCAAGGTGGCTTCTATACTGGATACATGCTGTTTTAACTTGTACAGCAAACTTAGGTCTTTCCTTCTTTTTCTGAAGAGCATCCTTAATTCCCTTTGGGTAACAACACTTTTCATCTCAGTCCATGTGGTCCAGTGAGCTGAACCGTTGTCCCAAAGGTGGGCATGAGCTACATACTTGGCCACATAGGGATCCATCTCCACTGATCACAGCAAAAAAGTGAGATAAGCATGCAATCAGACTTCTTCTCCAGAAAACTTAAATATTGAATAGAATGACAATGACAAAACAGTTGGCACATGGTCATTAGTTCTTGCAATATATCGTTCAGACTCTCCTAGATTCTCTTCTTCCCAAGGCCTATGCTGGGTTTTATTACTTGCAACTGAATAACTGAAACTGATACATACCATGATTTAAAAAATGAAGAACTATGCATCATAAAATCAAGAAAATGTAACGCCTATATGGCCCACAGGACTCTTGTTGAGTTTAGTCCCATTGGGTTCTGTGCTTTTTCCATTTATGCCAAGAACACCCATTATTAGCCTGGCCACTCCCATGATCCCCGTGGCTCACCATATAAGCCAGTCACCTTATCCACTTTGTATCCATCCACACCAGTTCCCTGCACTTTGGGTATTAGCCCACATCATGCTTTCCCTTGACCACTGGTTTATTAGTTCAGTTATGATTATGATTCATTACTTGAAATGATTTGCCTGATCCTGGCTCAGTCTTGCTTCTTTTGACCAAATTCCTTCCAAATCTCAAAGTCAGTATTACCGTAAACATCTATGCTATTTTATGTCTATCTATGATTGCTCTTAATATGATAGAGACATTTACTATTTGTTAGAGAATTTTGGTCACAGAAAACAAAAGTTGGTTGGTTGGTTGGTTGGTTTTCCTAATGTAATTATAGTAAACATCTCCATAGTACTACCTTGACTTGTATGGCATTGAGAAGTATGTTAGTTATCTATTGCTGGATAACAAACTCCCAGAAGCTCAGTGACTTGTCCAACAATACATCATCTCACAGTTTCTGTAAGTGTGGAATACAGAAACCACTTCGCTGGGTCCTCTGCTTCAAAGTCTCTCAAGGGATGGAGTCAACACATCATCAGTGTCTGTGTGCTTATCTTTTTTTTTTTTTTTTAATTTTATTTATTTGTTTGACAAACAGATTACAAGTAGGCAGAGAGGCAGGCAGAGAGAGAGAGAGGAGGAAGCAGGCTCCCTCAGTCCCAGGACCCTGGGACCATGACCTGAGCCGAAGGTAGAGGCTTTTACCCACTGAGCCACCCAGGTGCCCCTCTGTGAGCTCATCTTAAGGCTCAAGTGAGCAAGGATCAAATTGCAAATTCACTAATATGATTGTCAGCAAGATTCAGTTACTTAAGGAATGTATTGGACTGAAGGCCAAGTTTCTCATTGGCTATTGGCTGGAGGCTGCCTTCAGTTCCTTGACTTCTGGGCCTCTCCATATGGCACCAGACTTTATCAGAGTAGGTAAGTAAGAGAGGGAGAGAAAGGATAGTAGTCACAGTCCTTTATAAGTTTAGTTTGGAAGTGACATTCTATCACATTTTCATATTCTTTTGTTACTAGCAAGTCCTGTTCTTGGCTCACTTTCAAGAATAGGGGATTCCACAAGCTCATGAATACTGGGAATCAGGTCAGATCCTGCTTTCCACAGTAGGTTTGACCATTTTTTTATTCATTTATTGATATCATTCAGAAGCTTAATTGCCAAACATTGACAATGGTAAGGCAGGAAACTACATAACATTCACTTTACAATGTCTGCACACTTCTGCCTTTTATCCAGTAGCACCTCTATGCTTGTGAAGAGAAAGTTCACATACATTTCTTACATAGCAGTGTGTTCCATTAAAACTCATGCTGTTACATACCTGAGTGACCATGATGCAATGTGCTTTAGACATGCTAGAGACAATATTCCTGTTTGCTTATGGTGCAGTACTATGCAGGGTTCTCACTGACAGTTGGCTGTTAGTCATTGTTCTCCATAAAGGAAGATGTGAATGCAGTTAACTTGACTCTTTGGGGATGCCAGAGACTCTTGGGCTCACTGTTTTGCTAAGTGGTTGAACATCTTCTTACAGACCAATGTCCATGTTTTTTTCATGTACCAAGTACCAGTCTTTTTCTTTTCTATTGTCTTTTTTAGGATATTATCTTAACTGACAATTCTCAATTGCTCTTAGGTCTAATTTTTATATATCTGATTGCAGAAAGTTGCAAAGGTATGTATGTGTGCATATGAGTGTGTATGTGTCTGTTTCCTGAGTCATTGTCAACCTTTGAATGCATAAATCTAAGAATTTTGTATTTTGGTGCTTATTTCTAATTTAGTCTCATGATTGTAATCACCAGTGATCTAGTATATAAATAAGTAATTTACAGGTACTGTGCTTTTTTGATAATAGAAATCTTAAAATTTGAATCAACTTTCACCTTTGTCAGACATACAATACAGGCATGAAAATAACTGTGATTTTCAAACCGTATGGGCATTCTGATTAGCTGAACTTTCTAGTTCAAAGAAACAAAATATCAGAAGGCTCCAGAGGCTGTAGTAAATTTTTACTATTATATCTGGAATTTTCACACATAGTGATATAAGTTATAATGCCAAAATATTGTGAGAGCACTGCTGACAGATGTAATTAATGTTTCTATTCATTTAAACTTCCACTTACTCACTCATTCAATAGATAGTTATGGAACCTACACTCTGTACCAGATGCCACACTCAGTGCTGGTGAGCATAAATAACACATAGTCCTCACACTTTACATATTCACAGTTTATTTAGGTAAATGTAAATATATTTACATTTATTTAGATGTAAATAAATGTTTATGCTATTTGATACAAAACAGTAATAATAGAAGAATGCAAATGATATGGAAATTGTCTGGAGCCCAAGTTCCCCAACTTGTATTCCAGTAATCAGAAAACTTAAAAAGAAATTCTAAGAGGCTCAAATAAACTTATTTTGCTAACTTCATGCTTAGAAAAACAAAACATATTATCATAATCAAATCATAAAATATAGGCAGTTTTTAACACTAAAAATATAGGGAAGGAAAAAAATATATAAGAAAGGTATGATCTTAAGTTAAAATACATTACTTCCAAAGAGAACTAATTAGTTATGTTTCTGTCAGCAACTGTCTTAGTTACCTATCTATGCTTAACAAATTGCCCCGAAGTCTAGAACCCACACAAATGAAGATGTATCCTCTCTTTTTCTGAAGATCAGGAGCCTTGATGCAGCGTAAATGGGAACTTCTGGCTCTGAGTTTTTGTAAGGGTAGGATGCGTCTGTTGAGTGGAAAAAGATGCTGATTCCTAACAGCTCACGTAGCTATTGGCAAACCTCAGGTCCTAATGGGCTATTTGCCTGGAGGCTTTCCTCCTCTAATTCCACTGGTGCCTCTATCTATAGCAGAACACAGGGGACAGCTAGTTTCCTTCAAAGTAAGTAAGCGAAAGGGAGGTAGGTAAATGGAAGCCAGAGTTTCGCATAGCAGAGTCTTGGAGGTGAGAGCCCAGGACTTTTTTCTAGATCCTACTTATCAGAAGTGAGATCCTAGGTGTTCCACCCCACACACAAGGGGATAAATACCAGGAAGTGGGGATCCATAGGCCACCATAGAGGCTGCCTATCACAGGAAACTTATATCAGTTTTTTTCATGTTGTATTAGTGCACCTTGTGCTGATGAAACTCTGTAATAAGTAAAAGGAGGAAAAAAAGGAAAGCCTTCTCAGAGTTAATACTGAACAGTATATAAAGAAATTATTAGAATGACTATTAAATTAATATAAACAAAAGCTATCAGGTGAGAAATAGAAAGGTGAATTCCTTGAGATCAAGGATTAAGGGGTACATACAGAGTCCGAGCAATAACACTGCAGAGGTGCTAGAGAACCTTATGTACCATGCTGGGGAGCAGGACTTATTTTGTAAGAAGTGTTTCAGAAGACATTGAGGGGAGTGCTTGATGTCTTCTTGTCATCTTTACTAGTATAATATTTGTGAAATTATTAATTAATAAAAAGTTACTTTGATAAAAATGTTAGTAAAGTTATAAGAAGATGTACATATATTTGTTGCTCAATGGTTAGATTCCTGTAGAAAGTGAATCATTTAAAATTAGTTTTCTAATGACAAAATAAGAAAAACTCAGAGCCCCTTTCTGAGTTTTTAAAAAAAAATATTTATTTATTTGTCAGAGAGAGAGAGAGAACATGCAGGGGGAGTGGCAGGCAGAGGGAGAAGGAGGCTCCCTGATGAGCAAGAGGTCTGATGCAGGGCTCAATCCCAGGACCCTGGAATCATGACCTGAGCTGAAGGCAGATGCTTAATTGACTGAGCCACATAGGCACCCCTGATTCTTTTTTTCTTTTTTTTTTTTTTTGCAAAAAGCCAAGCATGTCTTTTAAAAAAATATTTTGTCTTAGCCTATCCATAAAAAATGTTTAAGAGGACTGTTAAGTTTAGCCTTCTATCATTAACACAATTAATCTCTACTCTCTCCATTATGAGAATTATTGATATGAAGTCTTGGTAATAATCAGTAAAGTTGGTTCCTAGCAAGACATTTTCACATATTGTTTTGTTGGTGATTTCATGAAGGAGCAACAGATATCAGTGAAGTGTCCTTCTTAAAAATGCCTGAGAAACTCTAATTGGTTCCAGTGTGATTCTTCTTATGGCTTCTTCATTAACTCCATAAAATGCACATGTGTACAACCTGACATGAATGTGTGCACATGCATGTTTGTGCACATGTGCACACACACACAAGCCCAAACATATACATTGAAGGAAACACAACTCCATAAAGAATAACTTCAGAATATCTCAATACAGTATTACTGGGATGTAGTTCCTGGTCTGCAAATCACTTTATTGCATTTTGCTATAAATATGGTCCTGTCACCTTCAAACAGATGTCCTGAGGGTACTTCTGCATATGCTTCCAGTATGTGATATAAAAACATTTGGCAAGCAGTTTAAATATTAATCTGAGCTTATAAATGTTTCCACCTAAATTTTTAATGTTTTCATCATATAACTAGTTTACTTTGTTTCACATTCGAGGGCACAAAAATAAGATAACATTTCTTGGTAAAATCCAGATTATAAGGTGTGGTACCTTTCTCACAATTAAGCAAATTATCATTCTTTCTGCTCTGGGATTACTTTGTCCTAAAATGATCAAGACCTCCTGGGATTATGCTCAATCCAAGTGGTCAGAATTCCTGGCTGCAGTTGCCTCATGATATGAAAACCAGAAAATCCAGTGTATCAGAATGGGTAAATGGAGGTAGAAAGGAGTAGAAGTCTGGGATAAAGAAAGAGCATGTGCAAAGTCCCTCTGGCAGAAGGGGCTGTAACAGGCATAGGCAGGTGAGTGAGACTAGAGCCAGTGAGCCTAGAGCAGAAAGAATAAGGGAGAGAAAATATAGTTGGAAATGCAAGAGGGTGGTTCCTTAGAGGATGCTTAAAGGTATAGGAAATTTGATCATAAAGGGAGACCATCCAGAGAAAAAAGAAGTATATCCTCAGAATTGCTCTAAGACATACCTGCACCTACAGTCTGGGTAGAGGTTAATCTTGCAAATGATAAGAAGCAACCAGACAGATTATCAGGAAACATAATGTCCAAAGGAATATACCATTTCCAGAAGAAGGAATTGATTAACAGTGCTGAATGCTGTGGAGGCAACAAGAGACGTTAATAATAGAAAGTTGGAAATTGTCAGTGACTCTAATGAAATATGTTTTGGTGCAGAATAGAGGCAGAAACTAAAATGGAATGAGTTGAGGAGAAAGTGAAGAGTCAATAAATGGAGGCAGAAAATAGAGACTGTTCTCCCTAGGAGTTGTCATACCAAATGGGGGAAATAGATTGACTCTAGCTAGTAGCATTTGCCTGGTTGAATATAGGTAGTTTTAAAATGTGGATGGATTGACTGTTTATTAAAACAAAACAAAACAAAATATAAGAAACAATAATTCTACTCCTAGATATATACCCAAAAGAATTGAGAACTGGTACTCACGCAAATTTGTGTATATGCATGCTCATGGAAGCAGTATTCACAATAGTCAAAAAATAGAAACAGCTCAACTGTTCATCAGTACATGAATGAATAAACAAATGGTGACAAACTGATATGATGGGTTATTTTTCAGCCATTAAAACTGATGAAGAACTCATATGTGTTATCACATGAGTGAACCTCTAAAACATTATAGTTAGTAAAAGAAACCAGACACAAAGGGTTATATCTTTTCTGATTCTTTCTATATGAAGTATCTAGAATAGGTAAATTCACAGAGACAAAATGCAAATTGGTGATAGCCATGGACTGTGGGGAGGGGGAATGAGAAACAGCTAATTAGGGTATAAGGTTTTACTTTTGGGGTTTTGAAAATGTTTTAGAACTCCATAGATTTTGGAACTAGATAGTGTGTGGTTGTACAGGATTGTGAATGGATTAATGCTACTGATTTGTTCACTTTAAAATGATTTATTTTATATTATATGACTTCCACCTCAATTTAGGAAAAAATAAAAGTAATCAATGATAAAGATCTAATAGTGGGAAAAATGAAGTGTGTGAGAAAGAGAAGGGATACCAAAATGCAATATTCTTTTATTTTTTTTTAAGATTTTATTTATTTATTTATTTGACAGACAGAGATCACAGGTAGGCAGAGAGGCAGGCAGAAAGAGAGAGAGGAGGAAGCAGGCTCTCCGCGGAGTGGACAGCCCGATGCGGGGCTCGATCCCAGGACCCTGGGATCATGACCAGAGCCGAAGGCAGAGGCTTTAACCCACAGAGCTACACAGGCGCCCCAAAATGCAATATTCTTGAGAAGTCAGGAAGGAGTTGGAAAGAAAGTACAGACAACTTTATTTCTGAAGTTATCCCTAGTTTTTGAAATTACATTTTAGGCTAGCATTATACAGAATTTAAAAATTTCAAAGTAGATAAATGTAAGGGACATAAATATCTAAATATTCTCTTTGGCACGTTTGCCAGGGAGCGCATATATACTTAAGGACAAATGCATCTCTCATTAAGTCTTTCCAAGAGCCAGAGCTATTAACATTTGTCCAGATTTGAATCCTGGCTCTGCCATTAGGTATGCCAATTTGGGCAAGCAATTTAACATCACTTTGCCTCAGTTCCCCTATCTGAAATAGATATGATAAACATACCTACTTCAGAGTGTTCCTTTGAAGAATGCATTAAATAATACTTATAAGGGTTTAGGAAAATTCCTGGCACATCTTCAGTACCGAATAAAATTGGCTATTGTTAATAATTATTCACAGATGAAAGCTGTGTTATTAACCCACCATACTTAAAGTCTGTCTTAACACCACTTTTCCTAAAGATGCTTTCTGCTGTAAGCATTTTATGCTTTCTATGTTCAACACCCCTTGAGAATCAGGCGGGACACGGTATTTGTCTTTTGTATCAGAGTTATAGAAAACTTGTTGTCTAAGCAGAGGTCTCCCTCAGTCTCATTGGCACTCTCTGAAACCAGCTAAACTAACTAAAGGGAGTCTAAAGTTATTACGAGATATTATATGTTAATAATAATATGTTGATTTATTTCCTGTGGATCACTAAAGGGTCAAATAACATATTACCAATGTATTATTTTAATGATTAAAAGTGACGGTTTTATAAACATATATTTTTATCTCCAATATATGTTTATAAAAAATTAAAAAAAAATAAAAAGAATGTGGACCGAAATGTAGCTACAAGAATGTTTATTGCAGCAATATATAGGAGAGTAGAGGTTTAGAAACAACCTAACTGTTCAAAACTAGGATATTTTGTACTTATGTAAATTAATGCATATATCCTCAAGTGAGACTAAACAGATATTAAAAATATAAAAATATATTATAAAAAAAAAGTGACGGTTTTCAGATGTTTGGAATTTTCAGTCAATCCTGACCAAAAAATACTGAAATCTTTTTCTCTAGTAAATGTCAAGTGAATGAAGATGCATCTTGATTTTTGTTTATTTTAATTGAAAAAAATCTATTACTAGTTTGGCTTCCTGGGGATAAGGAAGTCCATCAGAATAGGTAGATTATCCAAAAGGATGGGAAAGATTGAGATATAAAGAGAATCTATTGGGTAACTTGAGAATTATTCTTTCAGTGTGCATTGGCCTTTGATCAGTCAGTGCTGAAAGCTGTCGTGAGAAATAGAGTTCAAATTGTAGTAGAATATGTATTTGCATCAACTTCTCATTGATCCAGAGTAAGTAACTTTAATATTATAAAATTTTTAGCACAGTTCCATGATGCGAACACATTTTATCCTTAAGGAAACTATGGCATTGTGAGTAAGAACATAACTCCTTCATGGGTTGTTGTGAAGGTTAAATAAATTAATAAATACAATTATATGTAACAGTGCCTGGTACCTAATAAATGTTCAGTTATTGTTAGCTATTATTTTTGTATTATTTGCTTTTTTGATAAATGTTGTTTAAACAGGACGCATGGTTCAAGAGCAACTGTAGGTTGATGAATATATTTATGTTTTTTACTTTGAAAAGTAATGGGACACATGACCATGTAAAATTTTTCTCAACATGTAACTATTAAAGAAACCAGGTGGCTTTGAGGGACTTCTATATTATAACTCCATTCAAAAGGAAATCAAACCTACAAATTGTTCATATATTCACAATCCTTTTTTTGAGAATTATTTTAAATAGCATAAAATGTAAATTTTTTAATCTTCTTCTATATTATTGGATCAACTACCTTGTTCATTTATCAGGGAATATAATAAATTTGGATTGATGTCTAAACTTACTTTGGGGAAAAAAAACCTTAAATTTGTCCTAATTTTCAATATTATTTTCTTACTTAGAAATTAGAAATTCTACTTAACAATCTACAGATTTGTCCATTCTAAGTCAATATTAGATCTAGCAATATCACTGTTAGGAATTCACCAACATATTTAAAAAGTTAATGTTTAAACAAAAATGCATAGAATGTCCACTGCAGCATTCTTAATAACAAATACTGAAAACAACTAAAATGTTCACCAATAGAGATCATTTAGATCAATTCTGGTACCTTGTAAAATAAAAGGCTACTCAGCTATTAAAAGTAAATGTGATAGATACTTATGTATTAACATAGAAATCTTCACAAGTTATATTAGTTTTAAAAATGCAAAATGCAAAAATGTCTATAAGGTGATCCATTAGGTTACACACAAGGATGCATATGTACACACACAGAAGGAAGATTTGCAAAATAGCATTATGGACAGGGTTTTGGGATAAGAGTTAGGGGTTTTCACATTATATTCCATACCTCCTAATAGTTTTAGTAATTTATTTTTTTTTAAGATTTTATTTATTTATTTGACAGAGAGAGAGAGAAATCACAAGTAGGCAGAGAGGAGGAAGCTGGCTCCCCACCGAGCAGAGAGCCCAATGTAGGGCTCGATCCCAGGTCCTTGGGATCATGACCTGAGCTAAAGGCAGAGGCTTTAACCCACTGAGCCACTCAGGCACCCCTAGTTTTAGTAATTTCTAATGTCAACAATCTGGTTGATGCCAGAATGGGGCCATTTTAGTTTTATTATATACTTCTCTATATCTGAAATTAGTAACACATGCTAATTTAAGGTAGCATATTAAACATCCTGATAAAAATCATACATTCCCCATAGTTCATCTGTATCATTGTATAATCTTCATTTGTTTTTAATCTACTGTAATTATGTACTTATTAATTTATATTTTCCTTTAAAGTATGAGCATTTGCAGAGCTCTGAGAATTAGCATAGCACCTGATATGAATGGTAGATATTTAACAAATATTGCTTATATAATCCAAAATATACATCAAGAACATAGATTTTGAAATAAAATAGAGATGGATTTAAATTTAGAATTTTTCCAATACCTAACCGATAGTTATGATATGTTGCATGACTACTGAATTGCAAGGAAAACAAAAATAACAATAATTCCTATCATGTGGAACTTTAATAATGATTATATGATATACCATTTTTAAAAAGAATGCCACTGTAATTGTAATATTTTAAGTCTTCAATAAAATTAACATCTCTTTCTCATATCCCTTTTCCTGCTACTCATTTAATAGTTCTCTATAAGCCATCAGGTTCTCCTCGCAAACATTTTAACACATTTATTTTTTTATATCTAGGTAATTTCCTGTGGAGTGAAATAGAAGCTAAAAAATTCGAAGATAAGTTGACAGAAGATGGGGAAATTTTTCCTCCCATCTATAGGCAGTAAGGAGTTGGCTACGGGAAATTAATTTTTAAAAGATATTTTTATCAAAATTTTTTATCACTAATCATGTATATAAATATATTCTTATGCAGAAAAAAATATGATATCTCAACTTTGCTTCCAGAGGAGATCCAAGCAGTGACAGGCAATATGAGTAATTTTGGAGACCAGTACAAAAGCTTTAGGATAATATATAATTCAGTTATAGAGATGCAAGTCATTGCTGTTAATCTGAAAGAATTATAGTCATTTTTACTGCCACCATTTATTACTTTGGATTCCCCAAGGTGAAGGGTTAAGGGAACTGGCCTTCCAGAGACTTTGTTGTTGTTGTTGTTCATGGAAGTAGGGGTCAGCTTATCTTTGTTTTATTTTTAATTATGCATTTGTTTTTAAGTTGGGTTCACAATTTAAGCTTTAGCTACTAGCTAAGAGTTTATTTTTTTCAACATAGTATTAAATCATGAATTTAGATTAATAGCCTCTTTGTAATATTGCCATTGCCCAGTAGACTAATTACAAAACCACAAGCAGTAGGAAAGATAAGAAAATGCAGTTACTCATATATTTGGAATGTTGACATTTGGCATACAGCTCTAAAGTGGATGTTTACACAGTAGCTGTCTTTAATATCCTTTTCCAATAGGTTATATATTATTTCTGACTTGAATGTCTCATCCTATAGATAACGCACTAAACAAACAGCTGTTAACCTATGCATAATTAAACATATTTCACAAGGCATTTTAGATATTGTAAACATATCCATTCATTCATTTGCAGAGAATTGTGGCACTGTTTGTTATTGGATTTGAGGAGGTCATCCGATCATAATGAAGTTCAATCAAATCTGAAGACTGGTTAGAAAAGGCTTAACCATAACCACTTGTTATCTATTGAAATGTGTAAGGAAGAGCAGATTGTATCATCATGAAATTGTCACACATAGAGCAACTCCATTTGCTAACCGTCACAGAGGGTGATACTTGGCATTTGAAACCCCACCATAGTGTTAAACTCATTAAGTGAAGTGATACTATCTAGTACAGGATTTTTTAAAAGTGTCTCATTGTTGGTTGTGACTTTTATTCATCATCCACTTTTGATTTTTCAATGTAATAGTTTACTTCCTTTTTTCAGATGGGTGTCCTTTGGAATCACAAATAATAATTTTAGTCATTCATATTTCAGAGATCAGATCTTGTGATACTCCTATATCTCAAGTTGTCTTCATACAAGCTCAAGGTTGGTATAGGGGGGAAGGGCTGAATGAAGCCAGCAGGATGGAGAAACTTTCCCACTGGTGTGGTCTCATAGGCCTAGGAGATTGGGAATTGGCCTCAAAATCAGAAAGACCCGAGTTAGAGTCCCCTATTCACTGCTTCCGAGTTGAGTTGTTTGGAGAATATTAATTCACTGTTCATTTATTCCATCACTCTATCAGTAACATTTATACGGTGATAACTTTGAGGATGGCACCATTCTAAGCACTGGGGAAAAAGCAGTGGACTAGGCAAAACATGAAAAAACAAACAAAAACACAAAGCAGATATTGGGTACAGTGAATCTCCAAAGGGAAGACGCAATCATGCAGGGTTAGCTGAAGCATGTCGGATACAGCTGGAGTCCACACTGAAGCCAAAGAATGAACTGGCACATTTGGAAGGAGGAGAATCCAGGGAACCCAGAGCAGAGTAGCCAGAACAGGAGCTGCATGTGCAGATCCCTGCAGAGTTCCTGCAGACCGACTGGTTTGTTGGAGGAATTGAAATGAAAGCCTGGTTGGTCTGCCTCTTGGTGGTAGTCGTGGGTGGGTATTCTGGAGAGGGAGCTTGGGGCTAGATTCTGAAGGACCTTGGAGGAATATCTGGAATATAGATATTTTTCCTAAGAACATTGCTTAGTCTATCTAAATGCCAGTTCATTCAGCTATAAATGAAGGTAAGATGATATAATCTTATGAGGTTTTTATATAGATTATATGAGCTATATGTATATAATTTGCTTAGAAACAAGGTCTGGGGAGCCTGGGTGGCTCAGTTGGCTGGGCGACTGCCTTCGGCTCAGGTCATGATCCCGGAGTCCTGGGATCCAGTCCCACATTGGGCTCCCAGCTTCATGGGGAGTCTGCTTCTCCCTCTGACCTTCTCCCTTCTCATGCTCTCTCACTCTCTCTCTCAAATAAATAAATAACATCTTAAAAAAAAAAAGAAAGAAACAAGGTCTGGCACATTATAAATAATGTATCATAATAGCTCTGATTCATTTTATTAAGGGTTATTTCTAGATTTATTATTAAATAAGTCAGGAGGGCATCAGGGCTAGCAGTCAAGAGCTCACTGGGAGCCTATTTGCTAGCAAACAGTAGCACAGGTAGATAATTTCCAAGAGATACCATCTTCAGGAAGAAAGTAAGAAGCAAGCAGGTATCATAGCTCTAAACTGGTGGGGCCTATAGCAGTGGTTCTTAACCAGGAATGATTTTACTTCCCACAGGACATTTGGCAATGACTGGAGACATTATTGCTTGCCACAACTCAGGGTAGTGGGTAGAGAATAGGAATGTTGCTAATATCCTACAGTGTACAAGATAGCTACCCATAGCAAAGAATTATCAATAGTGCTGAGCCTGGAAACCCCTCACCTAGAGCATGCTGGCCAAAATTGCAATAGGGCCATTGCTGGCACAAAATGCCAACACCGAATTCCTATCTTTAAAGCTCTTTATGACATGGTTGTCTTTCTTTAGCCTTTGCTCTCTTCCTTTGTACTGGAATACAAAGTAAACATTGTATGGTGAATTCCATATAGGGTTTGCTTATTTTCAACACTGCTGAAACATATATACCTTCTCTAACTAATCAGCTTAAGCAAACCTCTTCAGTGGGTGGCAATTGTAGTTGGCAGTAGCAATCATGTATTTGTAAAGCGACTGTGGTGAAATACGAAGATTATATAGGAGTGTCAAATCTGTGATGTAGGTGGGGCTGTGTCAACCATCTGCAAACAATACTGCTAGAACATCCAAATAAAGCAAAACTAGTTTTTAAAAGAATGTAAAGTTAGCATTAATATGTAGAATCTGGGAAGCACTAATGTAAGAAACTATTATCTAGACTAAACTCAGGGGTTATATAGTTGATACATTTTATTGATTGTACTATGAGGTCCTGTATATAATCTCCTGACTTTCCTTAGGAACGTATATGTATACACACACACACACACACACACGTGTGTGTGTGTGTGTGTGTGTGTGTATATATATTTTTTGCAATATTACCTTGATTAGATGTTAAGTAATAGTAGTGGCTGGAAGTGCTCATGTTTTAGAATTTTTTTTTTTTTTTGGTTTTTTGGTTTTTTTTTTTAATATAATTTTTTATTTTTTATAAACATATATTTTTATCCCCAGGGGTACAGGTCTGTGAATCACCAGGTTTACACACTTCACAGCACTCACCAAAACACATACCCTCCCCAATGTCCATAATACCACCCCCTTCTCCCAAACCCCCTCCCCCCTATGATCTCCCTGATATGAGGAAGTGGTGATGCAACATGGGGGCTTAAGTGGGTATGAGAAGAATAAATGAAAGAAGATGGGATTGGGAGGGAGACAAACCATAAGTGACTCTTAATCTCAAAAACAAACTGAGGGTTGTTTTAGAATTTTTAATCTCAAAATTGAATAAGAACAAATGCTTCTGTAGTTGTGTATGTATGAAATTTGGCAAGTTTATATTATTCAAAAATTATAGGTGTCCTAAATGTTAATTTACTGAAGTTTAAATTTAATTTCAATATAAACATTTGAAATTAGTAAATATAGCCTAATAATGTATGCAAAATCATATTTATGTATATTAATTTTTGTATGAGCACATTTTAATTTTGCATGAAGCACTTCCTTAAGTGATAATTACTAGAATCTATTCAGTTCAAATGTTACTTCCACAATGCATAGGTAACAAGACTCCTAGATGAAAAAAAGGAATTAGTATTTAGCAAATTTCATAGGCCAAATGAAGTTAGGAAATATAACATCAGTGTAACTTTTAGAAGTTTAAAAACAATTACAGTTGAGCCTTGAATAAAATGGGATTTGGAGGTACCACCTCCTCATGTAGTCAAAAATACCTGTATGGGACACCTGGGTGGCTCAGTCAGTTAAGCATTTGCCTTTGTCTCAGATCATGATCCTGGGGTTTTGGGATCAAGCCCTGCTTCATCAGACTCCATGCTCAACAGGAAGTCTGCTTGTCCCTCTCCCTCTGCCCCTCCCCCCTCTCTCTCAAATAAATAAACAAAATATTTTAAAAATATTTTTAACTCCATAACATATTTTGACTCCATCAAAATTTTGACTCCATCAAAATTTTACTATGGCCCACTGTTAACCAGAAGGCTTACTGATAACATAGTCAATTAACATGTATTTTGTGTGTTGTGCATATTATATGCTGTATTCTTTCAATAAAGTAAGTTAGAGAAAAGAAAATCACAAGGAAGAGAAAATACATTTACAATACTGGACTATATTTATTGAAAAGAATCCAATTATGAGTGGACCCACATAGTTCAAACCTGTCTTATGCAAGGGTCAACTATATTACATTTTTAAATTTACAGTTCAGAAGTAATAAAAACAATAAAATATCAAAGTGGGATAGCTGGGTAAAAGCCCCAAGATCTGGTACTTTGAAATATTACCAATCTGATTATGGCATTCTTCTATGCAACATCTCATGGTTTCTTATTATACTTTATACTTGGTTAAAATGAACAAACAAACAAAACAAACCACCACCAGCAACAAAACAAACAGACAAACGAAAAAAAATTAAAAAAAAAAAACCGCAACTCCCCAAGAGAGCGTAGTGCCCAGTAAGTCTTTTTCTACATCTCTAGTCCTCCTTACACCAGATACTGACTGCCACAGGACCTTTACATATGCTATTGCTTTTATCTGAAAGTCCCTTTCCATTTAGTCTCTTGTGCTATGCATATACTTAATCACTCTGACTAGGTCAAATCTCTGGATAATACATATTCAAGGAAACTCAATCTCTCAATTTATATTACTATAACAGTGGTCATTTTTCTACGTATTTGTGTGCTAATTTCATAGAGGGAGCAGAAAAGAATTGCAGCAATTTTTCCAATCAATTTATCACAGATTTGCAGGGTTTACCAGTCTTTTTTCTCTATCATTCCCTGTGATGACACATTTGTGGATAAGATGAGGGCACAAGAGAAAAGGATAATAATTATAAACAAGACTCATGTTTGTATAGGGCGTTATATTTTACTAAGCCTATTTTAAGTCTTATTCTCATTTGATCCTTGCAATAATCCCATAAGGAATAGGAAAGTCATTTACTTAACAAACATATTTTAAGCATCTATTATGATGCTGACTGCTTGGGATACAAATACAAAAATTAGCATCAATTTTACTACCCTACCCTCAGGGAGATCCTTTTCTGAAAGGGGTAGGGAGGAGATACAAAAATAACTAACTATAATGGAGGGTAATTATTGTTCAGTAGAAGACAAGTCTGATGTGTGAGTGAGAATGGGAAATGGTTAATTTGCCCAAGGAAAGTGGGAAAAGCATTGCAAGCAGAGAAACAACATGAACAAATAACACGTGATAGATGGTTTGTGTTGCACAGAACTCAAAGATGCAGAGAGATACTTGGAGAAGACCCATCTTGGTGTCCTCTGCATATCTCTGTATTGGCCCGGTTCTCAGGCAGGCTCTCCACTGTTACCAACAAACAGTTCCAATCTCATGTTGGAGATAGTTGTTGTTCTCTCAACATTTCCAGTAAGAGTCTCAAAATTATGTCTTATGGATTTTGTTTGGGTGAATAAGATTCTTTTCCCAGAGTAGGCAATGTGTTGATTATCCATACCCAATTAAACATATCTACTTCAGAAGTCAGATCTAGATTGAGTATATCCAAACCCCATGCCTTAAACCAGTGGTTCTCAAATTTTAGCACACATTAGGCTCCCTGGGAAGGCTTATTAATACAAAGATGCTTGCTAACACTCCCCAGAGTGTCTGTGATTCAGCAGGTCAGGGTTGCGGTTTTAACAAGTTTTTAAGTGATTTTTGATACTGCTGATCTGGGACCACAATTTGAGAATCACCACCTTTGAGAATTTGAAGTTTCTCATGAAATCTGAGTGATGTTACCTAAAGATGTGGACTGGATTCCAAGCTAGGTAAACCACAGATTTAAATTTTTTTTTTTTTAAGATTTTATTTATTTGTCAGAGAGAGAGAGAGCGAGCACAGGCAGACAGAATGGCAGGCAGAGACAGAGGGAGAAGCAGGCTCCCTGCTGAACAAGGAGCCCAATGTGGGACACGATCCCAGGACGCTGGGATCATGACCTGAGCCGAAAGCAGCTGTTTAACCAACTGAGCCACCCAGGCGTCCCCATATTTAAATTCTGACTAAAAATTTGGAAAGTGTATGATAACTGGTCTCATTTCAGTTATTTCCCCCTTTTCTTTGACCCTTTCTATTTCTATTTAGCCTCATGATTCTCTTCTGACTCCACATAGTTGCTTACCTTTAAGCACCAGGTCTTTACCATTATAAATCAAAACATGATTTTTTCTCTTTCCTCAGAAGAACCTGACCCAAAGATCTGATGGCTGCATAGCTGTTAAAATCACAGAACAGATCCAGAGTTCTTGGCTTAGGCACCTTGTTTTGTCTTCTATATGACCATGGGCATGTTACTTAACAACTGTGTGCCTCAATTTCTTCATTTGTAAGATGTTGATAATAGTATCTAATAATAATAACACTGTCATAAGTTATTATGAGGATTCAATGAGTTAATATACGTAATGTGCTTAGAACAGCTCCTGACACATACTTAAGGACTATATAAGCCTTAGCTCTTATTAAAATCGTCCATTGTCAGTGGCTTTAAATAATTAGACTTGATAGATTTTAAAAGAGAAAGGTACTGAAACACTGACAGAACTTAATCCCTTCTTTTAACAGTCAATATGCATACCTACAGAGAATTAAATGATCTGGCCAAGGGTAAAGAGATGGTTAGTGGGCTCAGAACTCATGTTTCTTGTGCTGTTGCTACTATACAATATAATTCTGACTTTTTTTCTAATGAAGCATGACTTCTCATGGAAATACTAGGAATTTCAGAATCATAGGAAAAGTAGGTTGGAATTTCATTTTTTTTTCCGTATTCTAACTAAATAATTATGAGCAAATTGGGTATTCTTTTGAGCCTCTGTTTTCTTATTATTAAAATATTAAAACAGATTTGTGTGTGTCTGTGTGGGGAGGGGGTGGTATATACAGATTTGTACGTAAAGTGCTTAGCACAGTCCTTGGAGAAATATCAGTTTGTTGGTAAATTTTTAATTCCTTTCTTCTTTTCTGTTTCTTTACGTAAGTCTATTGCATCTAAACACAAACTTTTGTCTGCCATGTTGAAAGGATGACTAATGGTAGAGATTGTAGGTTGCATGTAGATTATATGAATATAATGGGGAAAATATTACAAGCTGTTTTCAATGCCCTACCAAGCACCTTTGTCAGGGACTATGCCCTTCAGTCATCTACAGAACTATGAGTACAGTAATTAATAGCTACCATTTACTGAATGCTTTGGATATGCCTGGCATTGTGCTAAGTCCTTGATATGAAGGAATCTGTGTATTCAGTGCTAGGAAGTTGGTACCACTGTTAGGCCAATTCTGCAAGAGACAATATTTTTACTGAAGTCTGAATGTCTTCAAAACCCTTATGTAACCTGGCTTAATATCTAAATTATTAGGACCTTTTAACCATATGTCACATAAGTGTTGGACAAAAGGCAGAGTATAAGTGGTAGATCTTGACTGAAATGACTGACATGCTATTTTAAAAATGAATTGAATTTTAGTTTTTAGTATAGCTTCATGTATGTACATACTTCTTCATGGGGATGATATGTGAAAGACCAAATATACTCATTCTGAAGTCTGTGATATGGGGACACCTCTCCTCATATGGCCTATAATCGTTTTATATACTGGCCTGGATCTGGTGAGGAAAATTGGTCTATGCTGTTCTTGGGACATAGTCTGTTGTTTTCTTGCCTTTGGCATTGCTGAAAGATTTTTCACCTCTTTGTAAACGCCTTTATCCACCTTATCCTTTTGCATAAATCTGATAAATTCTTCAGAATAGCTCAGTTGCCTCCTTCATGAGGGGCAGGACTTCCTGGACAGGATTCTGCCCAGAATATACTCTATTAATCGCTGATCTCAGAGTTTTAAATTGCTAAATGTGTTAAAAGTATTTAATGTACAATTAATAGTGTATAAGTTTGAAAACTAAAAGAGATAAAGTAAATAAAAACAATCAATTACAATTTCACCAGTAAGAAGGAAGTTGTGCTTACAATTTGCCTGCATGAATATGTGTACATGTAAAGCTACACATATATGTGTGTGTATATATATATATATATATATATATATGTTTGAGAATTGTATAGCATCTATTATTCTATATTTTGCTCATCTACTAAACATTATGCTATAAAATAACATGTTAAAAATGTCTTCCATCTATACATATTAAAACAGTATCTTCCATTTTTACATTTGCATGAGTGTTATTAATCAGGTGTAAGTCCTCTATAAGGCATTCCAAATGACTATGTAGTGAGACATGATTCATTCTCTGTCTACTTAATATAAGATCTTAAGCAAATTACTCATTCTGTTATTTTTAGTGGAGAAATATTTAACTTATGGGATTGCTTTGAGGATTAGATAAAATAATGCAAGTAAGATGTGTAATAGTATTTCACATATAGTAAGTTTTCAAAAACATTTATCATTAATATTCTTTGCATTATCATTATTTATTTGTTCATTCAGCATACGTCAATTATGTATCCAGGAATATGCTAGATCTAACTTAACTTCTAGGAGCTTGAAATCTGGGGTTTTGTTTTGCTTTGTTTTATTTTGTTTTTACTAGATAACAGTATTTCCACAAATGACAGAGGGATATGATGTATAAGCATGTGGCAAATTAGAACAGCTAAGACTTTAGTCTTAAAAATGAAGTAGTGATACAAAAAATTGCAGAGAACAAGATTTCCTCTATCTCGATGGAGATTTCATAATGAGCTATCCAAACTTGTAACCTGCAACCTCAGGAATTTCCTTTTATCTTCCAGATTCTGTAGTAAAAAAGCAAAAACCAAAATAGCTCTGTCACGTCCAGCCACTGTCAATTAATGCCTGGAAGTGAATTAACTACGAGAAAACCAATTCAAGTAACACGAGACTCACCAGCTGTCAGGAAGGGTTAGTCTCCTTGGAGGGACCACATACATATTGTGTTGCCAAGGAAAACAGCCTATAACATCATCTTTTTTTCAGGGCACGGGTAAATTCCTGCCTCATCTATACAAAACCTTCAGACCTCCAAGAGGCCAGAGGGTATAGATTAAAATTCATGCCTAGCAGAAATAGCTTCCACCCTTTTCACTACACTCTTGTACACAGTATTCAAAAGAGGATCCCAAGGACTAAGCTATTGTCTCAGCTCTGCATTTGAACTCCGTTCATGTACAATCATAGAGCAGCTAGTGTTTTACAAAGGGCAGGGGTGGTTACACTTAAAGTACTTGGCATTATCAGAAATCCTTTTATGGGAGCCACAAAATGTGTTTGCTACATTCTTTTTTTTACCTTAAACCTTTGTTGTCAGGTTGGGAACACTTGAATTCTGTTAAACAATGAGGAATGGCTTTTACAAACAACCATGCATGCCTGCATGTGTGTGTGTGTGTCTCCCAAAGACCTGTAAAGCAAAGGAGACTATTAAAAGAAAATATTAAAGCAAATCTGTGGGTTACCGGGCCCATCTGGGTCTTTACTGACTCTGTTCCACTGGTTTATTTGACTGGAAACACCTGTTGTTTTCTCTGCAGAGCTGTTGGGAAGAGAAGGTGTACAGCTGGAGCTTACTGATTAGAACATGTGACTGGTGCATGAACCTTGGTAAGTCATAGTAAAGCAAGAGTGTAAATACTGGAGTATGCATTCTTTGTCAATTCCATGCTACTTTTGGAAATTTGTTGGCATTTGTTTTTTTGCACTTGGCACTATAGACTATTTTAATAATGTTTACACTCTTGTTCTGCTCCCTATCTCAACAAGCTGTTAAGAGAAGCCACATTTAAACAAGCATCCCTGCATCTTTTGCTGCTACTTGAATAGGGTAGCAGGCTGTTCCCCAGAATAGTCTGTAAAAGATCGTCTCCAAATAAACTACTTTAATGCTAAGCAAAATGCCACATATGTAAAATAGGTAATGCCGGATTATGTAAAATGCTTTTTTAAAAGATGAGGGAAAAGGACTTAGCATCAAATAAATCTGTCAGCATGGGGAGTTCCAGAAATAGTTTTAAAGGTAGTTTGAACTGCTTAATATTGCAATTACTATTTACTTCTTCAAATTAGCCTCCATTATCTTGTGAAATGATCTTAAGAATGATTTATTTGACCCTCCAGGGGTTTATGGCCATATTATAAAAAGATGTTTAAAGAGTGCTCTAAGAGTCTTCTAAAACCTAATTTAATCTTTGTATCAAACATTTTTACTTATTGCTTATCCCCTTCCAAACACTCCTACAATCCAAATTTCTCAAGGAGTTCTTTCTCTGCATTAGTGTTAATGCATTGATGCGCAGTAGGGAAATTAGCCTTGAGTTATATGTATCAAGAGAAACAACAAAGTGAATGTGCTTTGTTCTTAGCAAGCTTACTTAATCTCTCAGATACGTAAAGATGAATCAGAAAACAATACGAACCAGTTCACCTCCTTAACTGCAATCATAGAAGGAATGTTGGACTAAAAATGTATTTTGAAAGTACCCACTTTAGACCCTTCTTTTTCTATTTGAGAAAAAACGGGTTCAGAATGCTAAAACAACTGACCCAAGGCCCACAAGAAGGTATTTGGCAGCATGTTAATAATCCAAATAGAACTTTATACCATCTAATTTTATCTTTAACGATCAAAACCATTTAAGCCTCTGTAACAATTTCTAGAATGTATCATCATGAATTTATTTGTGGGGGGGAAGCCGTACATGTAGACCTGTGAGGTGCCTATTTATAAGTCAATTTTCTTGGAATCTGCTTTTATATTTATGGTATTTACACATCTGTCCTCCATAATATTGCTATTTCTTAGAGTCTGCCTAGAGCTTTGACCATTCAATCAGCATTCTATTTAGTAAGATATTGAATCTAAAGATGCACTGAAACAATCCCAACTAAAGATGGGCTTTAGGAAGTAATGTCAGGCAGAAGCAGTTAAAATACTTGGCAACTGACTGAACTGCTATGCTTGCCATGTATGAATTTCCTAGAGATAAGGCAAATTGTGCTTTGGCAAGTGATTTGTATTTTTTTTTTAATCATTTCCTCTCTCTGTCTCAATCTCTCACACACAGGTTTAAAAAAAAAAAAAAAAAGAAAGAAAAGAAAAGGAAAGGAAAGAAAATGTCTACTGCTGTCCTTGGTGCTAATTGAGAACTTTACTGGGGAATGGCACCTTGTATAGAGCCAGCTTGTGAAAAGCTTTTAACAGATACTGCTTTTAATCACTGTAATTTTGAAGGTGCCAAGCATATTTAGATACTAGATTCAATACCCAGAGAGTTCTCCCCTAAGTCCAATGAGTTAAGGGTACATCCAATCATTTAAATAAGCACATTGACTTTCAGGTAATTTTTAGGGAAAAATAATAGCAAATGGACAAGTGTTGAGAATTATTCTTTAAAAAGACAGACTTAGCCTCTCAGCTCACATGGTTTATTTTAGCAATTTCAGAGGCTGGGTACTCAACTTCTTGTGTGAATTGTGCTTTTATACCATCCCATTTGACAATTAAAATGGAAAAATGTGGAAAAAGCCATTGTTTGTTTTTTTTTATAGTGCCATCAATGTGCACTGCACTGAACAATAGTCAGGGCATGGCAAACAAAGGCTCTGCCCTGTGGAGCTTACAATCGAGCAGCATGATACAATGCAGAACAATACATTCAGAACAAGCATGTGGTGATTAACAAGCTTTCTAAGTGGCATTCTTTGCAGAATAGGAGGTTTTCTTTCTTTCTTTTTTTTTTTTTTTCTTTTCTTAAATCAGTGGGTGAGGGGGGTAGACGTACATTAATTGAGAAGCAGTTTCATCTATAGGGACTCTGACAGAAGACACAAATCAGCCTTGGGTGAATAGCCCAAGAAGGAAAGAAGATTAAGAGGATAGTATGATCAGTAATTAAAGATTTCAGGGCAGGATATCTCTGTAGTGAATGGAGAACTGGGGATCTCCTAGAAATAATGAGTATAGACACATTATAAAGAAAATAGGAACCATGTTATTTAATAAAGAAGAGTCCTTTTCTTGTATATCAGGACAGGAGATAGGTTTGAAAGCACCCATGGAGAACACATAGGGATGAGAGTGTGTGGTGTGTGCTTCAAAATTTGAAATTTTATTTGGATTGTACAGAAATTCTGTCAGGCATTTGATAAATGATCTCTAACTTGGTTATGGAAGAAGAAATGGTGCCGTATAGTTAGGATTGTATGTTGAGAAGTCATGAATCCAAACAGTGGCTGTATGGATTCAAACACATTTTAGAATGTAAATCTGTTGTTCTGTGTGTACAGCATTTCAGTAAGGTAGAGCAACTCCTAAAGCAAGAAGGCATTTATTTTCACTCCAATAATAATGGCCAATATTAATTGAGTGCCTATACAGCAAAGTACTATTCTCAACAATACTTACATTATCTCCTTCATTCCTCACAACAACCCTGTGAGGTAGGTAATATATTTATTATAAACTCCATTTCACAGATTGATAAATTGAGGCACAGACTAACTTCTGAAAACAGATTGTCTGTCTTGAAAGTCAGTACTCTAAGCACTATGCAAAGTCCAGATTCCCATTCTCAAGAAAAACTCTCCTTGAAGGAATCCTCTCGTATTTTCATGAAGGTTAGGGAACACTGATTTCTTTTGTGCTTCTGTAATCCTATATATCATTTTTTCCTATACAGTTTGCATTCTGCTGAAATCTACTATATGAATCAGTAGATAAAGATGAATGAGATGTTATTGTTTGTGCCGAGTATAATAGATTTAATATCTAAAATTCTAGATTGAATATTAAGAGATTGGAAAGAATATTATGAATCCATTCTGCCCCCATGAAAAAATAGAGTAAAACTGGTAACTAGAACATGTAATAGATTAAGTTTTGAGCCACTGGAAAATGTTCATAAATATCTTTTTGCTATATATGATTCATTGCAGGAGGCCCCAAAGTGGCTTATGGCACCTGGGTTCTCTAGTATCACAGCTAAATAGATTATAGCTAAATGAAGAACTTAAATAGCTTTCCTGTTGTTTATCCCAGATGCAGCAACATCAAAGTCATTTTCTGCTATGGAAAGATCCCTTATATTTCTATTTTTTATGTCTTTGTCACACCCAAGCTATCTCTTTATTCCAGGAGCCTTCATAAAGTTCTTGAATGTGAATTATTTTAGGTGATATTTTATTTTAAAATACAGTGGGCCCTAGAGCACCTTTTGCTTCTGATAGGAGGAGATGAAAACCAACTGCTATAGGAAAGTTCTGCTATGGGAATTATTATGACAATCCTAAAGGAATTGAGACCATTAGTTTAAAAACATGAGAGCCAAATTCCAAGGACTTTTAAGTAGCTTCTTTTCTTGCTAAATGTAAGCTTGAATGATACCTTTGTTCCTTGAGCTTGAATAACAATTTTTTAAAGTCTTCTCAACCCTAACAAGTGGTTCACCAAATAAACAAATAGGGATGGAGAACACAACAAATTTTGTTAAATGCTCTATTTGCACAAGATTTTCTGAAACTCCTAAAATGACTTTAGGCAGATATGCATTTAACTTCTAACTATAAAAATGTAGGCTAGAGTTAATAGAGGGGGTGGGGCGGCTAAACAGAATTTAAGGACCCAAAGCATGTTTTCTTCAACTGATACAGATTCAGATGTGATAGGCTGATTTAACTTTACTCACAAGTACTATTATCAGTTTTTAGTTCTTTCTTGATCTAATTCTTCTTGTTTCTTATACTGTTTATTAATTCTGTCTCATAAGCTAAAAAATTCATCAGATCTTCCCTAAATTAAAATGGTAACAATAAACCTACCATGTTTCATTCCAAATAACTGTTGGGGTCTTTCTCCCTTCAAAATTCAAGAAAGTAAAAGGGGGGGGGTCTACAGTTCCTATTTACAGTATGTTCCTTCAGTCCCTGAAATAGGGGTCTGCCATACCATTCCACTGAACTGTCGCTTTCAAATATAATTAATGATTCCTTTTTTGCCTTTTTTTTTCTAAATTAAAATATTTATTTCAGTGAAAAAGCAGGGAGTTCAAAGTACTGTTTTTAATGTGTATACTATATAAACCACAGACCTCTGTAGATATAATAGTATATTTACATCATTCCAGAATGTGCCCCATTCCACCATGTATATGTGATGCAATAAATCAGAGTAGTTATTCTCTCTGGTGGGATGCATAATGCATTCTGATTTCTTTCAACATAGATCACTTTCAGTCACAAAACTTAAAATAAATGGAATCATGCAATGTGTACTCTTTTGTATCTTGTTTCCTTCATGTGAAAATATTTTGGAATTCATCAAAGTCACAGCAGAAGTTCATTCTGTTTTACTGCTAGGTGTTTTTTGTGAAATGAACATACCTCAACTTATTAATCTGTTCTCTTGTTTATATATGTTTGGATTGTTTCCAGTTTGGGTCCATTATGAGTAAAGCTGTTACAAGCATTTTTGCACATGTTTCTTTGTGAACATGTTTTCATTTCTCTTGGGTAATTGCCTAGAAACAAGGTTGTTGAATCATAGGGTAGATATATGTTTAACTTTATAAGAAGCCTCCGATTTTCCAAATATATCTACTATTTTACATTCTTACCAGCAATGAATAAAAGTTCTAGTTACTCCATATATGTATCAACATTCGTCATTTTCAGACTTTATAATTTACTCTTTTAGCACATAGGTGTAACAGCTCCATGTGATTTTAATTTGCATTTCCCTAATGACTAAGGATGCTGAGCCCTTTTTCTTGATATTATTGTTCAACCATAAATTGTTTTTTCAAGTATTTTGCCCATTTTTATTGAGCTGGTTATTATTATTATTATTTAATTGTGTCAAACCCCTACCTCATACCATACACACAAATTAATCCACAATGGAGTTTAGAATGAAACATCAAAGTTACCAAAACTGCAAGCTTTTAGAAGAAAACTTAGGGAAGTATCTTCACTGCAAAGGCAGAAGCTTCTTAGAGGGGACAGAGAAAGCACTATCCATATAATAAAATATTGACATATCAGATTTCATAAAAATTAAAAGCATATGCTCTTCAATAGTGACCACTAAGGAAATGAATAACCAAGTGACAGAGTGAGAGAAAATATTCACAAATGCATATATCTGACAAGTTCTTGTAGGAAGAATATATAAATATCTAATGATCTTTTAATTTTTAAATATATGGGCTTTTCTTTTATGGCTTATTCTTTTACATCATTTAGTCTTGTTTGACCAGTTACTTCTTGAAAATTTATTCATCTTAGTTGTTGCTTTCCTTATTTGTTCATTTTTTATTTTTACTAATTCATCTATTTTAATCATTTTAACGGCTTCTTTTGGAATTAACCTCCAATGTGTTGTTCAAGATCTTTTTTATTATATAATTTTATTTTTTTAGAAAAAGGAGCGAGTCTAATCTTTTTTATTTCCCCCTCAGTGGTCTAAATTCTTGCTACTCACAATGTGATCTGTCAGCTGACAGCACCAGCATCTGTGAACTCTTTAGATTTGCAGAACCTCAACACCTGACCCACTACATCAAATCTGCTTTTTAACAAGATCTCCAGGTGACTCCTATGTACACACATTAAAGCTTGAGAAGAGGTAATGTAACTTAGATCTATGGTCTCAACAGTCTCCTTTGCTGGTAGTTCTTACATATTTAGTACATGCCATTCTAATGTGGTCCAGATTTATATCTCAGTGTGTTGAGTATCTCCAGATGGCTGATATTTAAGTAGGTATGTAAAACACAATATGTTCAAAAACAAACTCATTATCTTTCCCTTCTTTTATTTCCATATCTCATTTAATGGAGAAGTGGTCAAATAATTTTTATTTTATAATACTAATTAGCAAAATTTTCTTGAGTAAAGAAATCTTACAAAAGACTAAAATGGTGTTGCACTACTCAGTTCTTAATTCTATATGACTTGGAGGGTACAGACTGAGTTATCATGGAAAGAAAAGAAAAGAACTGAAGGAAAAATAAATAATAATAGTAAAAATAATAAGATACGTAAATGAGGATAACATACGTTAATTCCCTAAAAGAAAGACATTTATGATCTTTCATCCTAAATAATTTTGGGTCCTGGGATCGAGCCCCGCATCGGGCTCTCTGCTCAGCAGGGAGCCTGCTTCCCTCTCTCTCTCTGCCTGCCTCTCTGCCTACTTGTGATCTCTCTCTGTCAAATAAATAAATAAAATCTTTAAAAAAAATACCCATCAACAAAAACTAAAAATAAATAAGTTTTTATTCAGTTGTTCCCAGTCACCAAGAAAGCAAGCTGTTAGACTCAGATGAGAGGAGCAGATGCAAAGGATTTGATTTATATACTATAAAGACTAAAAATTACTGCTGAATTTCTAATATTGAATTACATATATCCCATAGGTACTGAGTCCAATGACAGGTAATTTTTAGTGAAAATACTTCATTTCATCTCATATGTCAGGACATCTTGATAATCATGTCACAAAAAGGATATTCCCTCACCATTTCTCTAAGGTGAAGATCCAAATTCATGCCAATCTACTTTGACTAAGAAAGAATTTTCAAGTGAAGTTTTGTATCACTCATGGCTCTTTAAAAAAAAAAAGAGGGGGATTAATTAATTGTCATTCTTTAGCCTGATCCTAAACTAAGTTTGTAGCATAAAATATCCATAAGCATGACTGAAAGATGGTGTCTTCATCATGTTTGGATTTTCATAATGCCACTAGAGAACAATTACAGAGAGCTTCTCTGCACCTCACTTTATGATCATTATTTCATCAAATTCATATAACAGCCCTATGGCATTTAGAAAATTACAGTGACTTTCTTATGATCTCAAAGTTAAGAGAAATCCTACTCAGGATTGCTGGCTAATTCCAAAGTCAATGCTATTAACCACTCCAACATAGGGGTAGAAATTTATCTTCATCTTTTTCTTTGACTTCTCCTATTTGGAGACATAATAAAAAATAAAAAAATCTATCCCTTCTGCACCTCTGGAGGGTAAATTTTCTGCTCTGTGGAGTCAGAAGGAGAGAATCAGTCAGAGAAATAATAAAAATGATGACAACTGTGTCAGTTCTATGGAGGAGAAGAAAATGAATCACTTCATGGCATCGGGGTGCCTTTGGAAAGTAGGACTTCGAGTAATCCTAGGAAGAAGCTTTATTTTGGAGTGATATGTGAATGTGTGATCCTCTCTCATGCCCCAGCATGAGGCCAAAAAAGTACCCCCTCATTTCTAGTAGGGGCGAATATCTACCTCTGTCTCTCTCTCTCTCTGTTTCCATCTCTTTCTCTCAGCTTCAATGTCAGTATGGACCCCAAACTTACTCCTTGTACAACTAGACACATGAGTGTTTCCAGCTGAGAAAACGAATTTTTCACACCTTGCTGGAATCCTACCCCTGAGCAGACACAGCATCCTCCCAGCATATAGGCTTTCTGAGTGAAATCAGTGCTGCTGACAGGATCCACATTTTCAATCTATATTCATCCACACGGCATCATATCTTCTTGGGGAGGGCATTGTCATACAGTTGAAGCTAATGTTCTGTCAGGCTTTTATCTTGCTAGTCTATCATTACAATCCCAACTGAACCAGAAGGCCTTAGGGGTTTTCTGTTGCTCTCAGTCAATCAGTATGGCAGTTACCAACACACTGATCCAAAGGAGGCAGTCACTGCATGGGATTTCCACATTTGGCATCTTTTCCTCTTCCTACATAAGAAATCTGGAATAATTAATTGGAAAATACTGAAAGACACTAGGTTTGCTGTATTTGACCAGGCTATGAGTTTCAATTAATATTTGTAAATTTTCCAGCCTTCTCTTTAGCGGCTATCAGAAAAACAGCTGCTAAAACTTAAAGTGCAGGAAGAGCTTTGCAAGCTAAATGCTGTTAATTGTGTCTTCTTAAGGAATTACTATTTATATTTTGAGGGGAACAATGACTATAATAGTGTTAAATGCATATGGGACTACTTAAAAATATATTTCATAATATATACAGGATTACTGTACTTAACTGTACATAACTGTACAGTTACTGTTTTTTTAATTTTATGGGAATTACTCCTTTTTAAACATAATATATTGAACATAATTTAACTTTATTCTAGAGAACTCTGAATGTCATTATAGATATGCATTATTGTGTTATGGGATAGTGATGCTGTGTTAGATTCTATATCATTTAGTAAGTCAGGTCTTCCTGTAGGCAAATGAATTTCTTTCTTTTTTCCTTCTGTTTTTGCTTCCTTCCTTCCTTCCTTCTTTCTTTAATTAATCTTTATATATGCTTATCAATTTCTAATTATTTGTCAAACATGGTGCTCAATAAATATCAATAAACCAAATAGAAAATATCTTCTGTCTTCTGGAATTTCATCTAGTTTGAGGTGTATATAGCTAGAATAAATACACGCAAAAAATTCATAATTCAAATCTAATAAATGCCAAGAAAATAAAGAACAGGATGTCATTATAGAGAGGAGGAGAGTTATCTAATTAGATTAAAGGGTTAGGGAAAGATTCTGAGGAAGTGAAGTTTAACCAATGAGATTTTCAAAATTAAGAATTAGCTAGAAGAAAGGAATAGCATGTGCAAAGAACTTAAGGTCAGAAAGACTTCAGAGCACCCAAAGCCTGGGTAAAATGTTACTGTTGTTGTAGAAGAATATAGGAGGGGGGTTTCAGAAGGATACCATGCTCTCTAAATGTTTTAAAAGAAAGAAATTCTAACTACTTCATAATAAATTATTTTAAAATTTGGGGAAAATAGCTGTAGAGTTAAGGAAAATTTGATGCAAAATACCCCTCAAGATTCTTAAGAATTAATGAGGGTTTAGGTAAAATACAGATATAATCCACAGGTTACCTTTATGTTTGTTGTTCATCATCAAGTTTTCCCTTAAGTTAACTGAGGATTCCCCATAGAAATTAAAATGAGTCTGACAAGGGAAAAAACAAACAAAATGATTAATGCCAATTTAAACCCCCAAGTCATTGTTTCTCAGATTCCTACCTCATTAGACCTCAGGAATCTCTATAAAGGGATTATTAAACAAATGTATTGTTATTTTAGTTCCTGTAATACACTGCTAGTGTGAAAACAGTTTATATGGGAAGAAAAGTAAATTATGATAAATTAGCATAGAGTTTAGTATTATAATTGCCAGCAAATCTCAAAATAATGTAAGTGTCTATTTGGATTATTATTAAAATCAAGAATAAGATGAGCTTCTTTCCTCAAAGAACCTCCATGCTTTATTTTATTATACCACAGAAACAATTTTCTTTTGGAAAAAATGATCAAAACAAAAATATATTATGCTTATAATTCACTTGAATTATCAATTACTTAAATAAGCATGTAGAAAATATTTTACTTCCTGGGAATTGATTTTCTGTTGATTTAAAAAAAAAAAGAGAGAGAGAGTGAGAGATTTTTAAGATGCACGGGCTGCTTCTTAAATTCATCCTAAGCATTGAAATTCATTAGCCAATTAATGACAGTATGTGTTATTCATAATATACCCATAAAATTGATCATTAAAACTCAGAGCAACAGATTTTCATGCTAGAATGTATGTGTACTCAAGACAAAACTAATTCTAGTGCTTGCTAATATCAGCATTATTAGAAAACCTTTTCCTTGTTTTACTTTTTAAAGTAATTAGAAATTTGCTTAAAAATCCCCACTGACATGAAATGTTAATATTGGTGCAATTAATGAAATGCTGATATTTATGAATTAATTGGCAAAAATCTTGATGAAAGGAAGCTAACAGAAATCATTTATGCAGAATCTACCAGAGGACAAGATTTGTCCTTGGTGACTTGCTCATTTTGCTTTCAGATTGTTATTTAGTAAAATAGTCAGTGATATTTCAGTGAATTCTTGGTTGAAAGAGTTCTCTAAGCCAAAGTTAACAAGCTAGCTTTTAACATAGATATGTCAATTGAAAATATTGGAGGTGATATTTCTCAGCCACTAACTCAGATATGCAGGGGAAAAGTGTTAATTCTTATTTTCTAAAACTTAACTTTGTCTCTCTCTTGAGCTCCCATTCTTCTTGATGGTCCGCCCTAGATAGTCTTAGTGTGATTCATGTGGCCTCCGTTATTTTAGAATTAACCTAATTAATATGGTGTTTACTTCACTATATTCCTACCAGCACCTCATCTAAGTGCATCTCACTTTCTGGACATTATATCAACATTTGCTCAACCTTCCTTGTTTCAACCTATTTTCTATTCACAGTGACATATTGTTTTCTTTTTTGGCATCTTAGCATCACATCTGAAATTCCTGCCTGTCTACCAGCTCTTAGTGTCGCAGTGTTGCATCCTTGGTCCCAGAAGGAAACAAATAGGGAACCCCCACCCCACTCCCCACCATGTTATATGGGCTGGGGTTAATTTGTTTAGGCATTTCTATCCTCCCAAACTATCTTGGTTCTAAAAACTCCCAGCAGGTCTGGGTGCCTACTAGGCAGGGTTCAGGTCCTGCCTAGTGCCAGTGATCCTTTGTCTTAGAGGGGTCATAGCTGAGGTAACCAATCGTCTTGACAAATATTCTTCACAAGTTTTTAATTTTTTCCCCTTTGTGCTGCCTGGATTTCAGATTTTGTACACTAATAAGCCACAAATACACATTATGTTTTTCTGGTCCCACCACAAAATCTTATTTAGACAATGATGGCTTTACGAGGGTTCAGACAACAAGTAAGTAAATTTGCTGATGCCAAAAAGTCAAATAGCAACTTGGTCAACCCCTCACATTGTGCCATTATTATACACTTTCTTTATCATTGTAAAACTTGACACTAAATGTAACTTGGAAATTAAGAATTTATAGATGAAAAGATTAAAACAAGGAGGAAGGAAGAAAGAAATAACATTAACATGTGATTCCCAAAAAACAGACCTTTGCAAAGCTTTTAACATGAGCCCCAAAATGTCATTAAACTTAGCAATAACCAGGGCTAAACAGTAAATTGGGGAAGAGGTCCCCTGTTTCCTCCTTATGTCTTTCTTGAAAACACTCTTTCCTTTTTGCATAATCTTCCCATGTATCTAGGCCCAGCTTCAGTTGACTTGAGCCCTTATATAGTATTAGCATCTTATTGTTGAAAACATTTCCCTTTAGAATCTTTCTCTCTATAGAGCCAAAGAATATGTAGTTCTATGTTAAATGTGGATTTCAGTAAGGACCCTTATCACAAATGTACCCACGTTATTTTGAGGTACAAAGCAGGTCAGTGCTGAAAACCATCAGGTTGGTTACTATGTCGATCACCCCATGGATGTGGATTTGACCATATCCCAATAACAGGTAAGATATGGAGAACTGGGGAGAATTTGAAAGTTCATTACTCACACAAGAGATTCCTGGGAAGAACAAAGTTGGCAGTTGGCACAAACAGATCTGGGATGTTTTGGGTAGGGCAGAGGAGTGGGTTGGGCCTTTGTTGTGGGATTTAGGAAGTTGCTAAATTTAGGCTGAGGATTTTCAAGTTCTTAATATCCCACAGGGGTCAAAGGAAGAGGTAGGGCATCAGCACTCTTGTCAGCTTGTTTAGATGGGGGCTACTAGGGAAGGAGAAGCTGAGGCTTATAAGAAGTCAGTGATTTAACAACAAAAAAAATGGGTTCAAATTTACTGCACTGGCCTTTCCCTTGAAGTGTGAGAATGCCCACGTGCCCCTAGAAACCGAGCACAGCTTCCTCACAGACTAAATGAAGATAAAGCAAGAATTGCTAAGAGACGAGGCTGACTAAACAAATATGGGGAACCAATATTAAGAATGCCAGACTCTAGCTCCTTCTTTCCTTTTATACCTATTTCCTTAACCAAATGTGGGATCATACACAGAGGACATGCTAGAACCTCACACTCCTCTGATACATCTTTTCTAAAGGGCTAGAAATTGTAGAGAGTATAAAAGGTTCTTCATTCTTCCAAAATTATGTGCTATTAGAGTCATGGTATTTGTAGGGCTGGAACAAATACAAAACTAGTCATATTAGATTTCAAAATCAGACTTCCATGTATTTCTTCTTTTCTTTGTTCTTTTCCTTCCTTCCTTTTTTCCAATGAGTAAGTGCCTATCTATATGATGCCAAGTACATTTTCAAGTGCTGGGACACATTAGTAAGCAAGAGAAATCACCTGTCCTTATGGAGTTTGCTTTTTGTGGGTGGTGACAGAAATTTAAAACACACACACACACACACACACACACACACACACACACAGCTTCAGTTCAAAGGAAGGCAGTCCCTGGGATTGATGGTTAGCCTGAAACCCAAATCATCAGTCCAGAAAGTCTTTGAAGAAGTTAATGCTGGGTGCAGAAGTTCCCATTTTCTAATTCCAGTAGTTATCCACCACTATATTTAATTGGCCAGATAGAAATAGGGCAAAAATTGAAATGGGCCTCTCTGCCTCTGTAATGAATTAAATAGTTTTCCATAGCATTAGCTGTAAATGACACTACTGAACTGACAATTTCTTTCTTGTTTGGGCTTCATTTAAACTTCTGAACGGTATTAAGAGGTTATTAGAGATTAATCTCCAATTAGATATTCTGATAGCCCAAGAAATTGTCCAGGGGTCCCTCTGGCCATACTTTCTTAGCATTAAAGAGATATTGAATTAATAATATTTTGCCATCTCTTCAGACCTTTAAACTCCTGTGACTGATGTCCAATCATTTAGCCCACTTAAACAGAATGTCACACTGTGAGTCTTCCATTCTGAATAGGTCACCATAGGCTAGTGCTCATTAGTGTTGTGTGTCCATTTCAGAAGCTGCAGCAGCCACTCAGGCCCTATGTTTTAAGAAAATAAGTAGAAAGTTGTTTTCTCGCAAATGGAAGGGTTATGAAGACAAGGCCATATGTCAGTATTATTGTGACAGAAAAATGTCATCTAGGCGCTATAGTGCTGTATAATGCTCCAACATAAGGCCATAACATCAGGTTGGGATAGTGAGTGAGGCTCATGGTATAGTTCCCAGACCAGTCTAAAGTGTTGTGCCCGGTACAGGATAGAGTTGAAAACCTAATATCAAAAGCAAGAGCTGTTGGGCAAAGCAGTTGTGATTTATGCGGGATTCTTGTCTACGAAAGCAAGACTTGAATGAATTAATCAAGTATTTGCAGTGAAATTTTAAAGAGGAAGTTTGGAAAGAATAAGCTGAGAAGGATCTTCCTAGTTCTGTTACACTGAAAAGTTAAGGGTTTCCTTTCCTTTTCTTTTACTATTTTTTTTTTAAACTTACATCTTTACCAGAAGATGAAAGATGAAACTATGAAAGATATGTTATTGCTTAGGAATTTATTTCATAATTAATTAACTTTTCCCTTTCTTTACCTCTTTTCTGTAACTACATTGCATATACAGGCTATGTGCACTTTAGTAATAAGACTCCTAAAGGTATAAATTACAGGGCCTCTATAATTATAATTTCTAAATTGGGGATTTCTAAGGAAGGAAGTTATGGTAGATGGAACTCATTAACTGGTTTGGATTAGATGATTTTGGTAGACATCTATTTCTTTTTGACGCCCAGCATTGCTTTTTCCTAGCAGGAGCTCTTCAGTTTAATCTATCCTTTCCTCGTGCCTACTTTTCTGCACTTTTGTGAGATTATCGATGGACATAACTCACCTTCCAGAGCTATGGGTGGATGAACATATGACCCAAATTACACCAAGATATTACTCTCTTCTTCCTGTATTTAGAATGGAAATATAAAAGAAAGAAAATGGCGATTTCTGGTTTAGCCTATGTAGAAGATTTAAGAGAATTCCCTGAAAAAAAAAAAAAAGATTTTATTTATTTATTTGACAGAGAAAGAGAGAGAGAGGGCACGCATGCAGGGAGAGCTGCAGGCAGAAAAGCAAGTGGAGGGAGAGGGAAAAGCAGGCTCCTTGCTGAGCAGGGAGCCCAACATGGGGTTGGGCTGCAGTTGAAGGCCTGAGCTGAAGGCAGACACTTAATAGACTGGGCCACATAGGTACCACTTGAAGAGAATTCCTATTAATTTCCTCTTTTTTATGTTGCCAAAGCTGCCCTGTACCCCATACATACTAAGATCTGGTTGTAATGGATTCCCTTATTTTGGAAACTATTTTATTTCTTTATAATATATTTAGTTTTAAGCAAAATTAATTGTTTGGGTTGTGGTCTAAGAATATGAACTGATACCATAATATCAAATCTTTCATTCAACCAGATAAGCTGAAAAAAAAATAATTACTTGGCCAAAGACATTAAGAATATAGTAAATATTCCTTATGTTCCACATGTAAGTGAAACCACATGATAATTTCTTTTCTCTGCTTGACATATTTCACTTTGCCTAATCCCCTCCAGTTCTATCCATGTTGATGCAAATGGTAGATAGTCATCCTTTCTGATGGCTGAATAATATTCTGTTATTTATATGAATCACATGTCCTTTATCCATTCATCTGCTGAAGGACGTCTCTTTTCCTTCCACAATTTGGCTATTGTGCACATTGCTGATATGAACATTAGGATGCATGTTCCCCTTCCTTTCAATACATCTGTTTCCTTCGGGTAAATACCTAGTAGTGCTGTTGCTGGGTCATAGGGTAGCTCTTTTTTTAATGTCTTGAGAAATTTCCATACTGTTTTCCAGAGTGGCTGCACCAGCTTGCATTCCCAGCAATAGTGTAAGAGGGTTCCCCTTTCTCTGAATCCTCACTAACATTTGTTGTTCCTATCTTGTTAATTTTTGCCACTGGGGAAGGGAGGGAAAATGGAATGGAAAGAAATTAGAGTAGGAGATAGACTATGAGAGACTCTGGACTCTGGGAGATCAACTGAAGCTACAGAAGGGAGGTGGGTGGAGGGAATGGGGTAACTGGGTGATGGGTATTAAGGAGGGCACGTGTTGTGATGAACACTGCGTGTTATACGCAACTAGTGAATTGTTGTACACTACATCCAAAACCAAAGATGCACTATATGTTAGCTAACTGAACATAATAATAATTTTAAAAGACTATAGTAAATATATCTGATTGTGTTATAAGGGAATAGTGTGTGTTGGAAGAGATGGGGCGTTGAAAACAATCAGTGTGGACCTTGAATTTGTGGATCTGGAATTTGCTGTGATGTAGTACAAAGGAACAGAAAACGAAAATGACGTTATCTTCTTTCAGATAGGATATAGATTTGCTTCTATCCTGGGAAATAGTGGGAAATAGCAATCTTGGATCTAATTTTTTGACTATGCCCATGACATCCATGATCTTATACTATGATATCTATGAATTTCAGTTATCCTATGAGGTGATGGAGGTGGGTTGGATAATCCGAAGGTCCTGTTTGGTTCTATAATCATGTAACTATGTATTTTTATTCTATAACCCATGGTAAAATGTTGGAAGTTTCTGAACACAAAGATGACAGACTAAAAACCACATTTTAGTATCAATTTTAAAAATGACATTTCTGTAGTTAAAACTGAAATAGAATATCTAAATTATTCTTTACTCATCATAATTTTTAAGACAGGTTTATGAAATACCTAGACCCTTAGAGCAGGCAGACTGCTTGGGATTACTAGTTAAAGTCAAAGGCCATTGAGTAAAGGAAAATGCAGATCTAACATTTTATGCACAAGTTTTATCTGGGGTAAGGAAAATTCGTTCAGGAAAAGAAATTCTAATATACATGAAAAAAACATAAGCAACAAACTGTAACAAATTCTTGCAGAGGATATTTATCATTTAAATTGATGATTACCTAATAAGCAAAAGTAAATTTATTTTGATTATTTGAACTTATTTTAAGTTGAGCTTATAAATCATAGTGTTGGAATGTTGAAAGGACCTGTTTTTGGTATGAGGAATAACATAGAAAAAAGGCACAAATTAAAATCAAAACTTAATGAATTATTATAAAACCAATATCTATGTGACTACCACTCAGATCAACACACAGGTCATGACTTATAACCTAGTAGTCTCTTTCTACCTTCTTCCCATCACTACTTCTTTATCATCCTGGCATTTATTGTAATCACTCCCTTGCTTGTACCATGCTTTTACATCTAATCATAGCTTAGTTTTATCTGTTCTTTTAGGTTTTTTTTTTTCTGTTCTTTTAGTTTTGTACTAACAGAGATATATGTAATGTCTTTTACTATGCTTGACTTCTTTCACTTAACATAATCATTGTGAGATACATCTGTGCTGTTGTGGGAAACTGTATCTCAGTCATTTTGCGTGCTGACTAGTATTCCATAATGCATATGCTGCAATTTATCTGTTGTATTAATGGGTATTGGAGTTGTTTACACTATTGACTATAAATCATACTTCTATGAACAATCACATACATGTTTCTTTAATCTCATGGGCTTGCATTTCTGCTGGGTAAATTTTAAAGGGTAGATTTCCTGAACTATGGGTTATATGTATGTTCAACTTTAGGAGATAATTTAAAGACATTTTCTAAAGAGATTTTATGTTCCAACAATCATTGTATGAGATTTTTCATATTCATATTCATATTCATCCACATATTTCAGACCAATGTATATAGTTAGTATTTTTAATTTTAGCTATTCTTATGCTTGTGAAGTAGTATTTCATTGTGATTTTAATTTGCATCTCCCAAAGAAGGTTGAGTACCTTTTTATGTTTATTTCCACTTTCATATACTCTTTTGTGAAGAGCCAACTCAAGTCAAATTTCTTACATCCTTTGCTTGATAATTTTTATTATTTTTGGAAGGTTCACAGCTACTATCTGCTCAAATATGATTGTTGTTCTTTTCTCATTCTCTTATTTTTCTAGACCTTCTTACTGTATATTTTATGGTTGTTATCCTCTTCCTTGTACATTCCTTTTTTTTTTTCTTCCTCTGCTTCATTCATTATCCTAAGTTATTATTCAGTTCACTAACTCTTTAGTCACCTATGTTTGATTTGTGCTAATCCAACCTGCTGCGTTCTTAATTTCAATTATCATATCTTTATGTTCTGAAATTTCCACTTTAAAAAAAAATCTATCTCTGTCAGTATTCTGCCACTTTGTCTTTTATGCTATTTGAACAGAATAAAGTGGTTACTTTTTAATTCTATGACTTGTTACTCTAGTATCTGTACCATGAATAGATCTACTTCTATGTTTTATTATTTCTGCTGATTTGGTTCATGTGGTTTTGTCTCCTAATGTATCTGTATCAAATTTTTTTATTTTGTTGGGCTTTATTTTTAGAAAATTATTTGTAAAAATAAAATAATTTGAGGTCTTTGACATTATCTTCTTTCAGATAGGATATAGGTTTGCTTCCTACCCTGGAAAGTAGTGGGAAATAGCAATCTTGGATCCAGCTTATTTGTAGATATGTTGCAAGTCCCTGAAGAGGTCTGTGTATTTCTCTTTAAAAATTTATTCCTGAGGCATAGTGTTTCAGTATCTTACCAAAAGCAAGGGAGATTCCTTAGGTTTCCTCCTAAGGAATATAGGATAATTTCTATCCTCTTAGCCCAGCAAGGCTACAAAAATGATGATCAGCTAATAATTAACATTCCAACCTAACCTCCCTGAGCTTTTATCTTCCTGGCCCAGTAATCCTTTATTATTTTATTAGGTCTTTTATTCCTTTGAGCAATTTTTAAAATACCCACATATGTTAAATATTATAAATATAAGTATGTATATATTTTTCCTTCAGTGGAAGGCTTTTCCAAGATAATACACCATGTCTGGAAGTGAAAAATCCCTTGTTTGGTTTAATCCATTTTTACAATGCTACTATAATTATAATTTTAGAAGAGACCTTTCATTTTATTTCATTCAATTCCATTCCACTGAGGATAACAGCTAAACATCTTAGCTCATAATTTGTAGCTTTCTGTAATCTAACTTTAATCTTACCTTCCACCTTTATATAATGTCATTCCCTACCACATGCATTATTATTCTAAGGCTATGGAAACTACATTGTTCCCCAGTGACAGGGGACAATCTAATGTTCTTTTTCCTTTAACTCATGCTGTTTCGGCTGTCAGGGTATGCTTTCATTGTTTGGTGATAAAATCCTATTCATCTTTCTAGACAGCTTTAATGTCAACTCTTCTGTGAATGTAGGTCCTAAACCCATCTCGAACATAGACACAAAAACACACTGCAGAACTGATCATTCCCTCCTCACTTTCTGACATGATTTCCCATGTAGCTTATAAATAAGCGACACTAACCTGTTTCCGGAAACTACCCTACTTGCATACCTTCATGCCTTTGCTCATGATAATCTCTTTGCCTAAAGAAGACCCATCTCGTGCCTCAAAGAGACTCCATTGATTTTTTTATGGCTCAAAAATTTGAGTTAATATATATCATTCCTCCTTATATTTGTCCATGACTCACTCTGTCCATACGTTAATTAAAGTCATTGTACCTAGTTTCTAAATTGCTGGTCACATGTTTTTCTTCCTGGAGGAAGAGATCATCACTAATTTATCTTTTTTTTTTTGGCCCAAAATTTAAAACAATAATTGATATAACCATAATATGTGATTGATGTACAATTAATATGTGATTGATACTAGAGTAAATGCATAAATGAATGCATGAATGCATATAATGTGTCTCTATTTCACTAGTTCTAAAATATTTTCCCACAAATGGCTTCAGAAATTCAGTTTATATAATGAACCCAAAGTTCATGTCATCACATTTTCATTTTTCATGATAGTAGAGGAAAATGGCAGGAATTAATAAAAGCCAGGCACAATTCCAAAACCTCATTTAGCTGGTATTTTCTCTTGCTTCCACCAAAGTGTGACTAACAAATAGAATGATGCTTTATTTTCTCCATTTGGGTTTTGCTTGTTAGCCTATATAGTGGGGATATTATTGAGCTGTGAAATTGTTGAAAGCACTCATCTCTAAATATTAGTAGACATAAGAATCCACTGAGAAAATTATTAATATTGCAGATTTATGACCCTAAATACCTGGTTCAGTAGGGCAGATTTGGACCCAGGAATAAGCATTTTATTAAGTGCCTTAGGAATTCTATTTCAAGAGATTCTATTACTACCATTAAAAAGGCTCCAGTTTCCTTGTAGTAATTAGTTTACAAAGAAGCAAACCATTGGGCACAAAAGTAAAGCCGAATTAACCAGATGCTGAGGTCTGGAAAGCTGAATAGAAATATCTGAGTTATATACATTTTTTTAAAGATTTTACTTATTTATTTTACAGAGAGAGATCACAAGTAGACAGAGAGGCAGGCAGAGAGAGAGAGGGAAGCAGGCTCCCTGCTGAGCATAGAGCCCTATGTGGGATGATCCCAGGACCCTGAGATCATGACCTGAGCAGAAGGCAGCGGCTTAACCCACTGAGCCACCCAGGCACCCTGAATTATATACATTTGACATGGTGAGCAAAATGAAACTCCACCCTTCAATATCTAAAAGGGGCATAAATACCAGGCAACAGTAACAGTGGGAGGGAATTTATCAAATGCCTTAGAAACCAATTAAATATTGCTTAAGAAAAACAACAAGTCAGAGGGAGAGACAAACTTAAATTAAGAACATATGTTATCCTGAAAGGTATTTCTCTGGGCTATAATCTACCCCAATCCCTACTTTTCTTCTAATAATTCCTCTATCCCTTTGTCTGCCTGCCATTCTTCTAAATGATGATGAAAATTATAATCTGGCAATTGTGATCTGACAGATCATGAAATTATTTGTGGAGTAGGTAGATGAAATGTAGAGTAGTGATTTTTATTGACTCGAAGGAATTTATTAATTGATTTCAGAAATATTGTCTAACCAAGTAAATAACTTTATTTAGTTGGCTTCTCAAGTTCATTACCTTGATGGGACTCATTTGGTTAGAATAAAAAACACACATGCATTTGTAAGTATGAATTAACATATACAACCTTTCCACCTAAAAAAAGAAAGTGTATCACGTTTTACAACTATAAGCATTAATATGCAAAGGTACTTTTTCTATTTTTTTCCAGCTTTTTATAGCATTACTTTCAAACTATACCTGTCATTTTGAATTAGGAATATGTGTCAGTATTTGGAAAGAGTAACATGTTAAAGTATGGGCCCAACTCGAATGCTGTATATGTGAAGTTGTTAGCATATTCTGGCTTTCTGAATCCACCAAGTAAGTTGGCCAAGATGGAAACATTAATTGGAATATGTGGGTGTGCTCTGATTCTTAAGGTATATCCATCGAAATGACATGATTCGCCAAGAAAGCATATTTAGGATTCATATATTTTAATTACAAAATATAATTCTCCATGGATCTCATTTTAATATAACTTATATAAATTATATAGAATTATTATAAATTATAATTTTATTATAAATGAGCTCTGTTTATTATTGTAGTTCTTTAAAACGCTGATAATTAGCACATTTAGATGTCATTTATTTTAATATGGGGTATTTACTTTTTTAGGGGTTTATCATAAATGCAAAAGAGATGAAGAAAAGAAGAAAAGTTTCATAGTTGTGTCATAATTTATCAATGTAAATAGCGAACTCCTAATTTTTGATGGAAATGATCACTGTATTTTTTTTTAATTTCCACTATTAATTATTTAACCAGTCAGGGACACAGGGACTGTTTGAGATATAATTTGTCTTTCCTCCAAAATCCAAGTAACTATACTTCTAAACGTGAAAGTTAGAGCATGTTTTTTATTTGTTTATTTTGTAAAGTTTTACTTGGGGACCAAATTTATTTTCACTAACAGCAGTGGAAAATAAAGTGCTAAAAGGGCATGAGAAAGAGAGATTGAATGTGAGACTGACGATTTAACAGAAATACTCACTTGAGAATTTTAGACAAGCATCAAAACCTGTGGGAACCTCTAAGAACGATTTTGGTTTACATATTATTATGATGCTCCCTACATTTCTGCTAGCAAATATATGTATGTTTTAAATCACAGGCCATATTAAAAGCCCAATTCACACTGGTATTTACTTGGTTATCAGGGCTGTACTAGCATAAAAAGAATGATGTTTATTGTTCCCAATCATGTGCCCTGAAAAATTGTCTTTATAATAATGACAAGCAAGACTATCACACTTTACACAGGGCAGTCTGGAATGTGCACAGTCCTTGCCTTGATATGTGATGTTCAATTTAAACAAAAATCAGAGATCCTCTGAAGGATAAGACTTATTTTTGTATTGTGTCTGTCAACTTGTTCCTGCATGCAAACAGTCTCTTTCTTCCCCTTTATGTCTCTGCCCTACTATATAAAAGGATTGATGTAGGTAATAAACCTGACCTACTTCCTAGATTTAAAACTGCATCTGTCGGTAACTTGCTAAAGAGTTTGAGCTCTGATGAGCTAATCAAGGCTTATACTGTCACCCCAATAGGGCACACATGGAGTCATAAAATTGTTTCACCCTATTATGTGTAAGTTGGAATAAAAGGGTATTAGCACACTGTCAGCACAAATGCTTCTAGAGTTCTTTTTCTTGAGGAAACTGATCTCCTCTTAAGACACAGGACCAAAGTAAAGAACTGGACACCTAAAGCACCATTATCTACCTACTTTCTTATAGGAAAATACACATAGACATTTCTCAGTCCTGATGAGTAAGAAAAATAGAAGTGCACATATGATTTTTAAAAACAGACACATCCTAGGATACAGTCAGCAGCTTAAATAAGAAACAAAAGAAATGCTTTAATTGGCCTTTTTGGAAACACGGCACACATCACTTCTTAAATAGAATGAATCTCCTGTATGAGTGCTTATTTATTTTTTTTTATCACTTATTAGATGAAATACCAGTGGACTAACTAGGCTGCTGGCTAAGCTGGATCCTGAACCATGATCAAAATTAATCATGCAGTCTGGAATTTAGTGACAAGCGTTCGAATGCCACATTGAAAATGGCAGCATCTGCTTAATACCATGAGCCCATTCAACACTGGTGTATAACAGCACTGAGATAGGAAATGTTTCTGCTTGAAAGAATAAGTATTTGTGTGATTAAATGATGAAAAAATGAACTTTAAAAGTGAAGAATTTTAGAGATTGTTAAATAATATTATTGAAATTAAATTGTTAAAATTGTTACCCTGTTTGAGAAAAGAAAGTGAAACTGTTCCCTAGGAGTTTAGTGATTATAGATCCTTACCTACATTTGGTTCAACCCATTAAGTATCCATGGAGACATTTAGACAGCAAGTGTTTGTATATATTAGGCAAGGTTTGGGTAATTAATAAAAATAAGGTGTGAAACTATTAACAGGGAATTAATACTAACCTTCTATTCTTCCCTTCCATTCTCCAATCTTGAATAAATATAGACATTATGTAATAGATAATGAATTAAATGCTTGTGCTACAGATTAAACTTTAGAACAAAGCAATTAATTTATCTTCTTTGTGCTATAAACATAAACTTAGTTCAACATGGGAAATGTCTACTTTCCCTATACAGTCGGTTCTGTAATGCAACATGTTTATTTCTAAACATTACTTTGCCAAATCACAAAATAAAACTGAGGAACTTATGAGGGAAATGTGGTTAGGTACAACACTCAATAACTTTATTATTGACATAATATTCTAATTATGATTATGATTAACATTAGAAATAGGAACCCAATAAAAACAGTAGCACAATTTTATACATATTAAGCGGTTAAGAAATATGTTGAGACCACAATAAGTATGGTACTTAGTCTCGAAAAAACCTGAAGTGGAAGTGCTCATGGGAGCGGGTGTCAGAGGATTTCAGTTTATTTGGAAGGAGGGTTATCTTATAAGAAAAGCTATAACACCATACAACGATGGGTAGATGTGTCTCCTATCAGAGGCAGCAAGCTATGGTAGCTGGTAGATGTTTGACTGTGCATCTTGTGTATTACAATAAAACTTGGGTCAGCTGGGCCCAGTTTTTTGTAATCACCTAGCATTTCACCCAAATGAAATAGCACATAAGTAAACACAATTTATTTTACACTCATTATTCCCTAGTATATAATTGCATTGGACCAAATTTACATTTTTAAAACAAGTGTTATAGCATAACTGACTAAACTGGAATCAGTGAAAATTATATACTCATTATGTCATCAACCTGACTTGACAATATTCTAATATTCAGAAATGTATTTCTATGGAACACGCTTTTCCTTATACTGAAAGTTTGTACTAGACAAAATTCGGGGGGATTTTGCACTTTTGGCTTTCTCAGGTCCACTTACAGTCCACCCTATTTGAAGGATAATTGTATTTGACAAATCATTCCAAAACTAGTCTCGAAAGGTACTTTTACAAATTGGAATCTGTTAAGAATAATCAATGAATAAGGAAAAGAGTTAATTTTAATTAAATACATACTATGTATCAGAAATAGTACTACAAATTCTAACTGAATCGTATCATTTGTTGAACAACATGGTTGTTTGGTTTGCTAATAGACCCATTTTACAGAACTGTTCACTACAGCTTTGAAATGGATAAGTGATTTCTCAAATTTCATGTAATACATAAAAACAAGGCTACTTATTTTAGTATTCTGATTCAGACTCTTTAGCACAAGCCACTTAGAGATAATTTTAAGTTCTTGGCTTGGAGATTTGAGAGGAAGAGATTATGAAGTCTCCCCTCCCTTAACTTATCACTTCTGTATAGTAGAACATTATGTCTATTAACAAATTTATTGTCCTTTATATCTGTTGTGTGGTTTTAGTTTGTTTCAGAGAATTTAGGAGACCACATGTAGAGATGCTTAATCATTATCCTTCCTTTAATTCAGAGGAAAAGATGTCCCTTGAGTCAAGAATCTAATTAGCCTGGGTGTGGCGTGGAAAGAAGAACATTGCAAATATATATTCTATTCCAGGATGGTAGAGTTGTGGTCCAATAGGAGATCTTCACTTGTTACCCATTCTTGAAGAAGCTGATAGAAATTATAAACTCTCTTTTCTGTTAAGGGCACAGACACTTGATTAAAGCCCCTTAAAGAATGTATCACTCACTCGCCTCCATCATTCAACAGCATTATCCTCAAGTGCTGCTTGCTTAAGCACTGAGGGGTGGCATGAGGGAGGAAGGCAATTGTAGATTTGGCCTGAGCAAAAGTTGGTTTTCTGCCCAGGAAAGTTACCTGGTGATGGCTAATTCCCAGCTCTATGATGTCTTATTTTGCTCTTTTTGAGGCTTCATTTCTTTTATTCTAACCCTTTCTCTACCCATAAAGTATCACTTAGAGAAACACAGCAGGTGCTCTGAGCCTGTTTGTCAAAAAGTACAGATGATTTTATTTGGTTGCTAGATTTTGTAAACGAAAATACAGGTCATAGAGTTAAATCTGACTTTCAGATGCACAACAAATAATGTTAGAGTACAAGTATATTCCATATATTTCATGAGATAAGCTTACGCTAAAAAAATCATTTTTAATCTGAAACTCAATTTTAATTGAGGGTCCTGTGCATCATAGACCATCCCTCCATTTATAAGTAATATATTCCAAGAGGCAGGTGTCCTCAGCAGGGCCCTCTGACAGCCTTGCTTTAAAGATTGCCTTGTTTGACAAGCCATTGTCATTTCTTTAAATTAATTGAAAAAAATTAGTTAAATGTTTTGCTTCGGCTTCAGCCCCTTAGGACTCATAATATCCTATGAGAAGGGTTGTCAGCATCTTGAATTATTGCCTAGCTTCCATAGAGTAGATAAAGACAGAGTTTTAACAGCTTTTGTTTCCTCTCCTGAAATTGAAGATAGATTCAAATATTCTTTATATGTACGTTTTTGAATGTCTCTGTGGAATAAAAGATTCCATATTATTTGACCCTTCTATGTTTCTGTCTCGTGTCCAACACAGTCATGCTGGTATTTTCCCGAACGAATAAAGAACAAAGCCTCAATGTATGGCAACCAGGACAAGTGAAAATTTCTCTATCAGCTCCGATTTAGCTAAGCCTATTGCACCTAAATGTCTCTTTTCGAGATTTTCAATCTTGGTCTTCCAAAAATATGCATCAAATAATGAACTTTAGAAACCCATTCTTTCTCTATGGCATTTATTCATGCGATAAAGCCCACAAAGCTATCTTTAATTATTACTGTATAGGATATCCCGTTATCTTTAATTATCACTGCCGAATGGTTGCAAAATCAAATACTGCTGGCAATCAAGAGTCATTATACAATAGCATGATTGCATCTGTTCATATTAACAGATAAGCACAGAAAATCAAAACAGTGTCTGATTTAACCACTAAAACTGTCTGAACAAAATATTGTATCTAGCGCTCTTAATATCTTGCGGTGACTTTGATCTGATTAAAATCCAAAGAAACATAACCACAGATGCAAATGTTCTGGTGTCTCTGAAATTAATATTGCTGAATTTCACTGGACTGAATTGCTGGAATCCTAGTGAAGCAGAAGTGATTATAGGCACAGTATAAACTTATGATAGGAGGATATCTAAATCTCTGAGGCCGCAGGTGCAGGATTATAGCAAAACCCCAGTGAAACATTCAGTGTTCTGTCTAAATACCCCAGTACAAAATTAATTAGGCAGTTGATCACATAATAAAGCTATGATGGATGATCTAATGGAAACTAGCATCTCAGAGTCAATAACGAACTTGATTCTCTTATTAGATGCAGCTGATTTTCAGTACTGCCATTTACAAGATTGTGTGCATAATAGAAGATAAAAAAAAGAGGGGGTTCTATTTTGAAAATGAGAACTCAGTTACAGTATTTATCTCTGTTGGAAACTATAATATGTAAGCAATGTAGAATTTGTAGATAGACATATCTGCGAGTAATTCTCTAAGATACTTGCCTGAAAAGCACATCAAAGAACAGGGAAATAATGAGACAGGCTCCAGCTGTTGGATTCCTACAGCTTTTGATTTGTGCTCTACTAGAAACTCCAGGTTTTGATCCTGTGTTGATTATTTCCATGGTACTGAAGTTGATTTGTGCATTATTTAAAAACAGACAGTAGGCAGCAAAACAAGGAAGAGTTTGCAAACTACATCTTAAAGGACATTTTGTTTCTGTCTTGTCATTTCCAGCATTGCACTTAGGGGCTCTGGTGATGTGCATGGCTACCTGTAGAGGAACATACATTAAAAATGGAGAAGGTACAGAACAGAGCCAATCAAAGGTTTAAAAAAAAAATCAGGATGATATTGCACCTAAAGTGACCATGGCATTCCGGGACTAGGGGATATAAGAGTGCCACATGTTGATTTTCAATTCTGTAAAAACGTGCAAATGATTATGAGGGCGCGAACAGCTGCCCACTTTGAAGTGAGGAATATTTACTCAGCAGAGAAACCAGGTGGTTAAAAATTACTGAAAATTCTGTCAGCACTGGGTAGACCTCTTCTGAGGCATGGCTTCGAGAAGACCTTGCTGAAAAGACAGTCCATTTTTGAAAAAGTTCATTCGTTGTTTCCTCCAACCTATGTTTTATTTCCTAATAAAAAACAATGTGAATTTTTGCAAATTTGGTAATACGGTTTTCTGGAGAACTCTGCCCAAAGTGTTTTTGTGTTCTGATGGTAACAGAGTAAATAGGTCAAGGAAGAGCCTGTGATTTCTGCTGCTGTTTGACTTTTTGGTGATTTTTTTTTTTTTTAACCTGGTGTTTATTTGTTTGTTTGTTTTGGTTTGTTTTTTTGTGGTTGAAAGCACTATTATACAAGGTGAGCTGTTGTTTGGTTGCACTGCTCTTGAGAAAAGAAATCCAGCTGGCAAGTGACTTAATTTGGTTGTCTGTGAGCTCCTTTCAGCCGTTCTTCCTTCTTTCCTTCCTGATCTTACCTCCCTCCGTGGGCACAGATATACAAACACATGTACACAAGAAACATTGGAACAGCTGCTTTGTGGACCAGTGAGAAATTCTTTAAGGTTATTTTTAGAGAATCCCTCACACCTGATCAGCTTATTGACTCAGAGAGATATCAATAATCAATATACAACTCTGAGAGTCTCTTGGAGGTCACTGTTTGATTTGACATTGACTCAACCTTCTTCTTATCAATAATCACTTCCTCCATCCTCATTTGGTCTCTCTTGGCTAGGTTGACAATATACAGTACTTGGAGACTTCCTTAATCAAAGGCAATGTAAGAATTATAGTGGAGATTTCTATGTTCATAGGTATAAGTCAAGAATATTTTTAGAGTTGTAGCTATACCTGGGCTCATGTAAAATAAACACACATTTTAAGACAACTTTCTTATATTCTAAAAGCTCTATATGGAGCTAAAAGCACTGAAGCAATGCAGTCAGAAAATCTGAAATAAAACTATTCAGAAACATTTAAGAAAACAATGAAGTCACATGGCATTTAATAGAAAATTGTTTGTTCCAATACCATAGATATAAATGAAGATTAGTATCATTTTATTTATTTTTTAAAGATTTTTTTTAAAGATTTATATATTTGTTTGAGAGAGAGAGAGCCTGAGCAGGAGGAAAGGGGAGAGGGAGAGAGAGAGAGAGAAAGAGAGAGAGAGAATCTCCAGCAGCCTCCCCAATGAGAGCACAGCCTGACACAGGGCTCAATCTTAAAACCCTGAGTTCATAAACTAAGCCAAAATCAAGAGTCAGTCACTTAACTGACGGAGCCACCCATGTGCCCAAAAGATTTTACTTTTTAACTAATCTCTGTACTCAATGCAGGGCTTGAACTAACAACCCTGAGACCGAGAGTTGCATGCTCTACAGACTGAGCCAGTGGACATGTGGTAGACTCAGTTGGTAGAACATGTGACTCTTGATCTTGGGGTCATGAATTCAAGTCCCACATTGGGTGTGAAGATTACTTATAAAAAGAGTTAGATAAGCATAGTTTTATAAGACTTCAAATAATAGGACAGATAAGAAGAGATTAAAACCTATGCTAAGTTGAGAAAGAAAAATAAATTTGAAAAATTCCCTAGAAGCAGTAAAAAACCAAAAACCAAAAACCAAACAACAACAACAACAACAAAAAACCTCTCTCTGAACTAGTGAGTCTGTCCTGTCTTGATTGATAACTACAAAAGATATCTAGGCAGCTTTTTGAAATAAATTAATCATACAATAAATAGGTATTTTTAAAAGAAAAATATAAAATGCAGAGAAGAAGAAAAGAAGAAATAAAAATCGCAAAAAAAAATCGCAAAAGAGAAAAATAAGATTACATATTTTCCTTAGAGTTCTGCATAGTTTGCAAACACAGAGAAATTATTAGTCAGATTGGCTAGGTTACATAGCAGTGACAAATTCCCAAATTGCAGGGCTTACAGAACAAAGGTTTGTTTCTAATTTACATCATATGTCTAATGCAGGTTGGCAGGCCTTCTGCTTCCCATAGTCTCTCAGAGTCCCAGTCTGTGGGAGGCTACACCATATTATAGCTAAAGTATTTGAAACACATGGCCTCCAAGTTTGCTGCGGTCGACTAAGAGAAGACAGGAGGCTCGTGCAGGATGTTTATAAGATCTAAGCATATAAATGGTTTATATTACTTCTGCCACATGGTCCCAAATTTACTGCAAAATAAATTGACAAATATAGTCTTTCTAAATGCCCAGGAGAAGTAAAATGAAATAAAGAGTTGGAACAATACAGACTTGTTTCTGTCTCCTCCCACATGCCCAGTTTTGGACAAAATTTGAATCATTATGTTTTATAGTTTAGCTTTATTTGAATTAATGAATTATGAATATTTGTTTCCAATGTGTGCAGAATATTCATCATGTAAATATTGCACCCTTTACACGATGTATTTTTTTTTTTTTTACCGTTGTAAATTGAAACTCCACATCATTTTTATGAAAAGCATAACAGTAAGGTTGTGGCTAAGAGTGTGGCTCTTCTGTCAGAAAGACCTAAATTTGAATCTATATCCCCTTTCCTCACCAGCTATGTGACTGGAGGAGATTCATTAAGCAACTTATGTAGATTCAGTGTTCAATTACATGGAAACAATAATGCCTTTCTCATTTACTACCTTGAGGACTCAGTAAGATAAAGGAAGTTCTTAGTTCACAGCTAACTATTAAGAGTATAAGCCCAGAATAAATGACAATATCAGAGGCCTTTATGATGATGTTGGTGATGGCTAGTGTTACTACATAGATCTCTTGCACGGACACAAGCACAGGAGTTGAGGCGAAGAGATGTGCTCTAATACAGCAAGTCTGGGGCTTACATGAATTTTGCCACAATTTAATCCTGAACAGAAGAATCATCTATATTGCCAGTGTTATCCACATACATTTTTTGGATTAGCTTATATTTGGATGCAATCTTTGTGGTTTCAAAAGTATGGAACAGTACCATAATTGTATATGGGGATCACCCTGCACTGTTCTTCCATAGCTAGCCACAGCTCTGTGAGAGAAAGAAAACGTAAGCCATTTGGTGCTTTATTATTATTTTTTTTTTTAGTTTTGTAAAGATTATATTTATTTATTTGACAGACAGAGATCACAAGTAGGCAGAGAGGCAGGCAGAGAGAGAGGAGGAAGCAGGCTCCCCGCTGAGCAGAGCAGAGCAGAGAGCCTGATGCAGAGCTCGATCCCAGGACCCTGAGATCATGACATGAGCCAAAGGCAGAGGCTTTAACCCACTGAGCCACCCAGGCACCCCAACCATTTGGTGCTTTAAAACAAACAACCACACCTTGAATCACAAAGACATGTCTGTAAGGATGTTTATAATAGCAGTATTTATAATTACAAAGACATGGATACCATATAAGCAGTCTTCATTGGTGGTAAATCAAATTATAAAACATAATACTAAATAGAATATAATACAGCCTGGCAAAAGGAAAAGGCTAATTTGTACTTCATCTATTTCTATAGAAAGATTTCCACAATACTATATATTGTTTTCTGTGTCTCCTGTGTGTGGTTCCTCTATTCTTTATTTACTGCTTTCCTTTGCATAAAGTGAATATTTTCTGTTGTAGTTCCCACACATCTCCAATAATACTCTGTCTTCTCAGTCCTTGTTCATGTGAGCCATTCTAATAGGTGTGTAGTGGTTTCACATAGTATGGTTTTTTTTAAAGTTTTTATTATTGAAGTATAGTTGACACAAGATGTTATATTAATTTCAGGTGTACAATATAGTGATTTGACAGTTGTATACATTATGCAGGGCTCATCACAGTATAGTTATCATGTGTCACCATACAATGTTATTACAATATTATTGACTATATTCTCTATGATGTACTTTTCATCCCCATACTTTATTTAATTTATAACTGGAATTTTGTACCTCAACCTCAAAAACAGTGTAGTTTTAATTTATATTTCCCTAATGAAATGAGGTTTAACATTTCCATATACATATATATATATTATGATTACCTATTATATAGGGCATGTGTGTGTGTGTGTGTGTGAGTTATGTGTATCTGTTTGTCTCTTTTAATGTTGGACTGTTTGGTTTTGGATCAGTGAGTTTTGAAAATTATACATCCAAATATAAGTCATTTATCAAAAATACAGTTAGTACATATTTTCTTCCAGGATGAAATTTGTCTTTACATTCTCTTTTGAAAATGTCTTTCGAGAAGTTTTTGGTTTTTTTGAAGTATAATTTTTTTGTGTGTCATTTTATGAAATATACTTTTGATATCATAATCAGGAGACATTTGCCAAAGCTAAGGGCAGAAAATTTTCTTTTTAACACATTTGCAGTTTTAGGATTTACATTTATGTTTATAATCCTTTTTGACTTAATTTTTATATATAGTAAAACATATGTTGTAGTTTTGTTTTGTTTTGTTTTGCTTTGTTTTGAATATGGAATTCCCAAAGATCTAGTACCATTTGTTGATGACTGCTATCCTCTCTCCACTAAATTGTCTCTGTACCTTTGTCAAAAAGCAGTTACCATAGTGTAAATCTATTTCTGAAAACTTTAGTCTGTTCCATTTATTTATTTGTCTTTTTTTGTGTTTTGTTTTCTTTTTTGTTGTTTTGTTTCATTTTGGGGTGTGTGTGTGTGTGTGTGTGTGTGTGTGTGTGTGTTTTGCTAATAGCACCCTGTCTTAATTCTGTAGCTTTATAATGAAATCAAAGAATGTTAGCCTACAATTCTGTTTTTTTTTTTTCTTAAGTTGTTTTTTTTTTTTAGGTCCTTTGCCTTTCCCTGTGAATTTTTTTGTCAGTTTTTGAGTTTCTATAAGAAAAGCCTTATAACTTTATTTGGGAGGCATTGAATCTATAGATCAAATTGGGAATTATTGATATCTTACCAATATTGAGTCTTCTAAACCTGAACACAATATATCATTCTAATTATTTAGTTCTTTCATTTCTTATAGCAATATAGTTTTTAGTTTTCTGTGTATAGATCTTTTATATCTCTTGTCAGGTTTATCTCTAAGAATTTTATATTTTGATGCCAATTCAAATAATATTGTTTATTTCATTGTTTTTGCTAGTCTATAACAATGCACTTTTTAAAAATATTGATCTTATATCCTACCATCTTGCCAAAATCACTTATAAATACTTTAACATTTTTTCTATCAAATTTTCAACATAGATTACCATATCATATGAAAATAAAAATCATTTTTACTTATATTTTCCTGCTTTATAGTACTGGCTAGACTCTCTAGTGAAGTATTTAAAGGAAGTAATATGATTAGACACCTCATCTTGTTCCTGATCTTAGGATGGAAGCATCCAGTCTTTCATCATTACTATTATATTAACTATGGGGTTTTGTAGACATACTTTTCCTGGCTGAGGACATTTCCTGCTATTTCTGATCTGGTAAAATTTATCATCAAGTAATTATGATAACTTTTCAAATTTGTTGAGATTTTTATGTACTTTGGTTCTCTTTATCAGACTTATATATCTGGAATAAAATCCTTTTAATAAATTTTTAGATTTGATTTTATAAAATTCTATTAAGAAATGTTTTCACCTATAATTATTAATAATATGGATTTGTAGCTGTCTTTTCATGTAATGCCTTTGTGCCCTTTTTGTATCAAAATAATGATGGCTTGCTTCATAAAGTGAATTGGAAAACATTCTTTTGTTTTTTTTAATGATCTTCTTGGAAAAATTTGTGCAGAATTTGCTATTACTTCCTCCTTAAATGATTTTTAGAATTAACCAGTGAAGTCATCTAAACCTGGAACAATAAATTCAAGTTCTTTAATGGATTTAGGGTTCTTCAGGTTGTTTTCAGGTGAGCTTTGGTACTTTGTGTCTTTCAAAAATTTTGTCTTATTTCTCTAAGTTGTCAAATTTTTGGCTATGTTCTCTTATTATACTTTAAATATCTGTAGAAATTATAGTGATGCCATCTCTCATTCATGAGCTTGGTGATTTCAGTCTTCCCTTTTTATTCTGATTAGTCTACCTAAAGGTTTATCAGGTTTATTGATCATTACAAAAATAAGCTTCTGGTTTCAATTAATTTTCTCATTTGTTTTCTATTTCACTGATCTCCATTTTGATCTTTATTAATTTCTTTTTTTTTTCTGCTTACTTTAATTTGCTCTTCTTTTTCTAAATTCTTAAGTTAGAAGTTGAGGTCTTTTAAGACCATTCACGTTTTTAAATATGAACTTTTAGCACTATAAATTGGCTACCCCAAATCTCTGAAACAGTTTGTTTTTATTTTTATTCAATCCAAAGTATTTTCTGATATCCCTTTTGATATTTGCTCTGACCCAGTTTATTTAAAAGTGTGTTTTTGTTCCTAAGTATTTTGAGTTTATCTGAATTTATCTCCAAATATTTCTGTTATTTGGATAGTATTTGTATAACTTTTAAATTGACTGAGGATCATTTTTAGGTCCAATATGTACCCTCTCTTGGCACATATTTCATGTGCACTTGGAAAAAAACTGAATTTTCCTGTTGCAGAGAGCATTTCCTAAAGGCTGTTAGTTGCTATCTGTTTTCAATTGTTTTATAACTTTACTGATTCTCCTTCCACGTATTCTACAAATTGAGAGAGCTGTATTGTGATCTTTGACTGCAAGTATAGTTTTGTCTATTTGTCTTTGTTGTTCTATTAATTTTTGCTTCACATGAACTTCTCTTTTTAGGTACATAAAATTTATCATAGTTACATCTTCTTAATGAATTGACACTTTATCATTATCTGGGAAAAAACAATTTTATCACTGAAAATATTCTTAACCTGTAATAAAATTTGTTTTATATTAAACAGCTACTCCAATTGTCTTTTGAGTAGTGCTGGCATTATACATCTTTTGTCATTCTTTTACTTTACATATGTACCTTTATAGTTATTTCTTTGTATTTTAAGTGTCTTTTTCATATACATCTTCTGGTGGAGTATTGCTTTTGTTTTTATCTACTCTTATAATCTCATCCTTTTTGGGAGGATATTCAGAACATTTACATTTAGGGTGATTCATGATCTAGTAAGATTTAAGTCTATCATCAATCTGTCTACTCTGTATGTGTCCCATCTGTTCTTTTTGCCTAGTATTATTTTTTTTTCCTGCCAATATTGGACCAATTGAATATATTTTATAATTCAAATTTATCTCCTTTTTTTGGTATATTAACTAAAACTCATTGTTTTGTTATTTTAGCAATTTAGGGTATATAATTTATGTTTTGACTTATCACAGTTTACCAATAATTTTTATTTTCTGTCTAAAGAACTTCCTGTAATAGTTTTTGTAGGGCATATCTGGTAATAAAGAATTCTTTCAGCTTTTGTGTGTCTGAAAATGTCTTTACTTCACCTTTGTTTTTGAAAGAAGGTTTCACCAGATATAGATTTTTAAATTATATCCTTCCCCATTCCCTTACCCCTAGGATTTTTAAAATGTTGCACCACTATTGTTTGGGGTACAGGTTTTTTTCTAACCAGAAATCTTCAGTCATCATTATATTTATTCCTCTGTAATTAGATTGTCTTCAGAATTTCTTTTTATTACTGGTTTGAACAATTTGATTATTACGTGTATTGCTGGAGTTTCTCCATCTCTTGTGTTTGAAGTTCATTGTGATTTTTAGAACTGAAGCTTTATAGTTTTCAATAAATTTGGAGAAATTTGGTCATTATTTTTCAAACTTTCTTTTCTCTCTTATTCTCTTTTACATTTATTAGGTCACTTGCAGTTGCCTCACAGTTCTCTCTCTAGTTGTTTTTGTTGTTTGCTTGTTTCTTGTTTTGTTTCTGCTATCATTGATTTTTGCTTCTTTCAGTGTTTAATTTTAGATTATTTTATCACTGTGTCTTTAAGTTTTTCTGCGTGTGTGTGTGTGTGTGTCTACTCTGTCATTAAGCCCATCCAGGCTACTTTAAAATCTTATACACTGGAGTTTTTACCTTTAGGATTTAAATTTCTTGATATCTTCTATGTTTGTAACCAATTTTTGAATATATGGAAGATAATTTAAATGACTACTTTAATAACTTTTTCTATAGATTGCAATATCTATGTCTGTTCTGGTTTAGTTTAATTAATTAGTTTAATTCATGGGCCGTATTTTTTCTTTGTACTTTTGTTCTTTTTTAGTAATTTATATTTGGATGTCAGACACAGTGAACTCTATTTTGTTGGGCGTTAGCTTTTATTTGTTTGTTTCACTATAAATATTATTTAGTTTTATTCTGGGATGTAGTTAAGTTACTTGGAAATATTTTGGTTTTCAAGTGTCATAGTTTTAAGATTCTTTAGTTGGACCAGAGCAATGCTCAGCCTTGGGGTAATTATTCTACACTACTGCAGAAAGATCATTCTATTTGCTCTACTCAGTGCCCCACAAATCGTGGAAAAAGCACTACTCCCAGCCCTGTGTGACGATTCCTTTTGGGCCATTCCTTCTCCATCCTCAGGTAGCTTCTTCTCATGCATTCACTGATCAGCACTTAGCTAAATACTCAGAAGGAACTCTACAGATTTCTGGAGTTTTCTTTGTGTTGACCTCTGTTACTCTCATCTGTGAATTTGAGTCACCACCTTGCATCTGCTACAGTCTTAAACTCTATCTCTCCAACCAAAGAGTCCCTCCTCTGGACATTGCCTGGATTCCCTCTCCTTGTTCTGCATCCCAGAAATTGTCTCAGTAAGGTTGGGTAGTTGCTGTGGTCTGAATATTTATATCCTCTAAAATTCATATATTAAGATCTAAATGCCCAAAGTGATAGTAATAGGAGGTGGGCCTTTGAGAGGTAATAGGATATGAGGACAGAGCCCTCATGAATGAATTAGTGACTCATAAAAGAACCCCAAGAATGCTTCCTTGTCACTTTCACTGTGTGAAGGTATAATGAAAAGTCTACTGTCTCTTATAGGGTCCTCACCTGACATGGCTGGCATCCTGATATTGTATTTCCAGGCTCCAAAACTGTAAAAATAAATATCTTTTGTTTCTAAGCTACCCAGTCTGTAATATTTTGTTATAGAAGCCATAAAAGTTAAGATATTAGCCACAAGTCTCAGCTCATATGTTTCTCATCTCTCAAGGATTACTCACCAAGCCTGATATCTAGTATCTTAAAATTTTCTTCTTCACATATTTTGTCAGTTTTAGGTTGTTTCAGTAGAGATTGTAAATACATTCTTTATTATTCCATCTTGGTCAGAGGTGAAAGTCCTATTTATTTGTACTTACATGAGAAATTTTTGTAAAAAGTAAAACAGTATGGATTAATACAGTAAAAGTCTCCATTTAGTACTCTGAAATGTCAGTCCCCTTCTCAGAAATAACCACTGTTTTGTATCTTTAAAGACTATTCCCAATATATATATATATACATGTATATATACATACACACACACACATATATATATATGCACACACATATATATATACACACACATACATATATATACACACATGTATATATATATACATACACACATCTATATATATAGATGATATAAATGTAGATATAGATATATCTTCACATACAATAATGTATTTGATGTGGGTATTTTCAAAACAAATAATCCCATACCTTTCATATCACTCAAAAACCTCCGTTTTTATCCAATGATGTGAAACATTTCCATTCCAATACATAGAAGTCTACCTCATTCTTTTGAATTACTTCAGTAATAGCAAAATAGTCTGTTTAATAATTTCTACATTGATTAAGACTTGTTTTTTGGTTTTGCTTATGTTTTTGTCTTTCATTTTTTCCTCTACTGAAGTGATAGGTGCAATGAGTGGACTTTTATATTCCTCTTTGTGCAGTTGTACAAATATTTCTGTAAGACAATGCAAATAGAGTTTCTAAGTTAAGAGGTAAGCGTGCTTTAAAATTTGATAGATAGTATCAACTCGCCCTCTAGAATGCTTCACAACAAAATTGTGTATATCAAAGAACCTCTTCCTTATTTTCTTCTCAGCTCTTGTTAATATGTAATATTTAAAAATGTAATCAATCATATAAGTGTAAAATGTTTTATTTTAATTTCTGGAAAGGTCAAGCATATTTTCATATGTTAACTATTTATATTTTCTTTCCTGTGAACTACTTCTTCTTATCCTTTGACTATTTTTACAAAGATATCTGTTTTAGTGATTTGTGAGTGATTTGTGTGTGGGGGGGATGTGGGTGTGTTTATAAACTTTTCTTAAAGATTATATTTATTTATTTGTCAGAGAGAGAGAGAGCACAAGCGGGGGATTGGCAGACAGAGGGAGAAGCAGGCTCTCAGCTGAGCAAGGAGCCCAATGCAGGGTCGACCCTAGGACACTGGAATCACGACCTGAGCTGAAGGCAGATCCTTAACCAACTGAGCCCACTCAGGTGTCCCTGTTTATAATCAACAAAGTGTCTCATTTTGGAGAGGAAAATACCTGAAGCATATATATATATAAAATAAGGCCATTTCCCATTTCCTATCCCACATCTGCACCTTCCATAAACTACCCTATCTCTCACCTTAGCCAAGTCCAGGGAACTGGCCCTTTTTTTGTTCCATTCTCATTGGTCTTTTAGTCTATATATTGTGTAATAAAGATTACTTTTATCTTTCACACACTAAACTTTAATAACAACCTTATTCTGTTTTTTTTTTTTAATTTCTGCATGTATATATGGATAGAAATTAGATATTGTGGTTAATCTGGAAATTTGGACCAGCTTAAGGCTGTTTTATGACCACTTAGTCTGAATTGGAAATGTGGTAAGTAAGGCAGGCTCTGGAATCCAGATTATATTTTATATTTTTTCTTTTGTAAATGGCAGAACCATGGATATTGACCAGTTTATACAACTTGAATAGAATGATGTAGGAATTATTATCTGATACCCTACTTCTGAGAATATAGGCCAGACTGGGTCAATTTATCAAGGAAGAAATAGAAATTATTACTTTTTAATTTTAATTGTAACCATCAAGATAGTTACAATTAGTACAAGGTAGTTACAATGCCTCAGGAAGATTGAGGCAAATTCATAATACAAGTGAAAATCCTTAACTGGTTAGGTCTGACTGGTTATATGAACATAAAATAATTGGCTTCAATTTCTGTGACTTGACAAGGTACATAATAGAAGATTCTTGCAGTGACTATTTTTTCACTCACTATAACTGCTGGTCTTTTCATGTGGGTTTTCCTGGTGAGCTCCTTGAGAATGGAGGACTGCTTCATCACTCTTTGAATCCCTCTCAGCCTTTGGCACAGTGCCTTCCATGTCTCTAGGCGCACTACGCTCTGGAAACTGTTGACAGTTATTAAAGAACAGTATTTGGGATGTGGCTGATATTGACAATAAAAATAATAGTAATAATAATAACTAGAATTGAGTTCATGTTATGTATTAGGCAGTGGCCTAACTGCTATTTCACTGCTTTTTTATATTTTATTTATTTTTATACATATTTTGTTTTTTTAAAGATTTATTTATTTATTTATTTGAGAGAGAGAGAATAAGCAGGGGGAGGAGTAGAGGGAAAGTGAGTGAGAGAATCTCAAGCAGACTCCCTGCTGAGCATGGAGCCTGATGCAGGGCTAGATCCCATGACCCTGAAATCATTACCTGAGCTGAAATCAAGAATTGGATGCTTAAACCAACTGAACCACCCAGGCACCCTAATTCATTGCTTTTAAAAGGGGGTAAACTGTGGCACATAAAGGTAAGGCAGAGGTTGGGCCTAGATTCTGACCCAAGCATGCTGACACAGTATGCTGGGCTCTAGTTGCTGTGCTATGTACAATTCCAAGTCCAATGTGTATAATTTTATAAATTACTGCTTCGTTTGCAAGTTTCTTGCCTTCTACTAGTCCACTAGCTCATTGATGTTGGGTGTCCATCTTATTTATTTTTGTTCTTCCAGGCTGCTGCACAGTGTTTCTGGCACAGAAGAAGCTCTTAATAAATGATATTAAAGTAGTAATTGAATGAATGTCATGCCCTTCTACCAGAACCTTGCAGAACGAAGTCTAAAATTTCTGTATCTTTTATGGCTGTCAGAATGCATATTTCTATACATATTGAGTACCACATGACTGTTAGTTAATGATATGACTGAAGTTAATAATATTTTTTCTGCCCATCGTCACAGAAGTGGGTGGTTGCATTAGTCGGTCATTACTGCATAAGAAGTGTTCCCAAATCTCAGTGATTTAAAACAACCACCATTTGTTGCTTATTTCTTACATGTGGGCAGGCACAAAGTTGGCTTTCTAAGCTGGAGCGAGCCCCAGGCTGGTAGTTGAATCCAAATATGTTTCAGTATCTCTCATCTTACTTGGGCCAAGATATTTAATGGGGCAGGGTCTTTTTACAAAAATGGCAGAGGTACAGGAGAACAAGCACATCCCAAGCCTTATTGGCTAAAACAAACCACATGACAAAGCCCAAAGTCAAAGTGGAAGCTGTACACTCCATCTCCAGTGGGAATAACTGAAAAATTCTATGAGAAAGGGCATGGATTCTGACAGTGGTAAATAATGGAGTCAGTAATTCAGTTTATCACTTTTGTACTGACCAAGCAAGTGGTAGAGAAAAACATTTAGAAACACCAACAGCAAATTTTCATTAAGCCCTTAAGCAAATGTAGAAGTTTGAGGCAAAACCCAAGCCAGTTTTTATTTAATCACAGTTTTCTTCCACCCTTCCAACAAATGTAGAAAATATTACAGTCATTTCTAGAGTAATCAACTGTGGTATCCCAAACAGAAGATTATAACATCAGCTGGAAACTGAGCAGCAGGACAGTTGAAGGCTTAAAAAAAATATTACTTAGATTCAAATGATACTTTGCAATAAGGAAAGAGGGTAGGGGCAGGGAAATTAAGAAATTAGCAATACAAACAGAATTATATCCCAAAAGAAGACTGGGTTTGCCATTACAGGAAGCATCAGAGAGAATATGAATATCAGAAAATGAAACATGAAGTCAATGTGACTGGCCTTGAACAGTAAACACTGAAAGATATTTATTTAACAAATAGGAAAGTAGTTAAGTCCAGGAAATTAAAACAGAGAAAACAAAGATTTCCTTTGGTGTTTGTTTCTCTTAAAACTTCTCAAGCTTATGACATGAGGGGTACAGAACAATATAGGGTGATTATTCCAGTGTTTCCGTCTTTGAGAATCCGAAATAGGCTCGTCACATCCAGGCTCTGTACTCCTTTGTAGGTTCACAGTTGGGTATGCTGTATCCTGTCTTAAGACGGACCCCAGAGCAGCTGTAAAGCTGTGTCAATGGCTGGGTCCAAATGAGGATCAGAGAGCAAAGCTGAGACATAAACTTGTACATAAACAAAACACTTCCTATTCTACTTAAAGATAAAAATAAGGGGAAATGCCTCATGAAGTAGCAATCCTTCTACAATAGCTGAACATTTCCCTGTAACTTTTTTGTGTTTTTCAAGCAATTTTCTTTATTTTCCCTTACATGAAATGACATAGACCTGCAATTTCTCATCCCTTGGTCCAAATTGTGTGTCATTTTCTAGTCTCTCAGGCATTTACTGTTTTATGTCTGTATAAATGTGTGTATACTTATGTATACACACAGACAGGGCAAAAATGTGAACATTATCTTGACAAAATGTTTTTTATACCTAGTTTAACAGAAGGGACAATTGGTATGATCTTAAAAATGCAATTTGATAAGTATAAAAACAAGATACAATAACTGTTTCACAAGAGAAAGTGTTCCTTGGTTCCCCATCCTTACCCCATCAAAGGTAAAGTTGCTATAGAATGGGATTAAATTTATCAAAATGTGACAAATGTAAGACCACAATCTCTCATCACTTTCCCTCCTTCTCAGGTCAAGAATATATTAGATCTGTTCTTGTATTCCTAATGGAATAGTAGATACGTGTTTAAGTACTTGAAGTCATAGGGTCATAACAACAACAACAAAACAGCTGTGGTATTTTTTTCTGAAAAATCTGATTACGGTGGTAGAAATCCATGGTGTTTCAGGACATAGAATGAATCCCTTGACTTGACTACTTTTCCAGTATTGCACAGAAATAATTCACACACTTTCTGTCGCTTTCTCTTTGCATACATAAACCATGGGAATTTTAGCATATATATATATATATATATATATATATACCAAGTATAGACTGGCCCATGAGATAATAAGCTCAAGTGGAAGTTACTACCTCCTACCCAAATCATTCACATAACAAAGGGAAGAAGTTTGGCCTTAACTATGGGAAATGCATACTGCCTTTTACATCCTACTTTCTTACACTCATTCAAATCTGTGCTTATTATTGAGTATTTTGCAAGCCAGATATTCTGATAAATACCAAGGATTAGAAGATTAATGAGGCAAGGGCACCACTGTTAAGAAACTCATAGTCTAAAGTAGAAAATAGCCATATAAACAGTTATAAAATGATGAGAAAATATCAGAGTTATAAACAGAGCACTGTGGAAGCAGGAAGAAAGCAATTAGCTTTGTCAACAGTAATCTAGAAAGGCTGCACAGAGAGGGTCCACATGTTCTGGATCTTGAAGGATGAGCAGAAATCAGCCTAGTACAGATAAAAGTGGAGGACGTACCAATGGAAAAGGGCCTTTGCAAATTCACTGAGGCATTCTCCACCCATTGCCTACTGATGAGTAACCTACAGTTGAGATGTGATTTAGAAAACCGAATGGGAACTCATCAGAGGGAGAAAAACCCGTATGAAAGACTCTTAACTTTAGGAAACAAACTGAGGGTTGCTGAGGGGAGGTGGATGGAGTGGATGGGATAAATGAGTGATGGGCATTAAAAAGGGCACATGATATGAGAACTGGGTGTTATATGCAACTGGTAAATTATTGAGCACTACGTCAGAAACTATCGATGGACCATAAGTTAGCTAATTGAATTTAAATTTTAAAAAAGAAGACAAAAAAAATCCACAGCCACAGTGAGTTATTTTCATAGAAATCATCTCTTCCTCTCTGTGCTCTAAATAAGGCTAAGAAATAACTCAAGTAAAATAGAGCAGAACCTGAACTCAATTTAATGTTTTGTTTTTGTTGTTGTTGTTTTCTGGGATGCCTCGATGGTTCAGTCAGTTAAGTGTCGAACTCTTGGTTTGGCTCGGGTCCTGATCTCAAGGGTTGTGAGATCCAGCCCTGTGATGGGCTTCATGTTCAGTAAGGAGTCTGCTTGAACATTCTCTCCTTCTGTCCTTTCCCCCACTGTCCTGTGCTTTCTCTCTCTCTCAAATAAATCTTTAATTTATTTTCCCTTCTGCTAAAAAACATTTCTTTTAGAAAAGTGATTATTCTTATCTTGGTTCAGTTCAGTGTGTAACCATGTGAAAATTTCTTCTAATTAATACAGGCAATGATATTCTGAGGCACATATAAGGAGATGATATTTTCAAATTTACCAGTTTAGCTTTGAATTGTATCTCTTGTCATTGTATCGTCTGTGGGCTGTTAAAAAGGAGCAAGTTCTTTCCTGCTATTAAACAAAGCACTGATTTCATTGGAGAGCGTGGCAGTGGGGGCTTCTTAAGCAGTCTTCCCAGAACATGAGTTCTCATTTATAGCAACAGATCCCCTTAAAATTCTCCATATTTTCTATTTGTCTTATTGTTATATTTCCATTAAAAAACAGAAATAGAGGGGCGCCTGGGTGGCTCAGTGGGTTAAAGCCTCTGCCTTTAGCTCAGGTCATGATCCCAGGGTCCTGGGATCGAGCCCCGCATGAGGCTCTCTGCTCAGCAGGGAGCCTGCTTCCTCCTCTCTCTCTGCCTGCCTCTCTGCCTGCTTGTGATCTCTCTCTGTCAAATAAATAAATAAATAAATAAAATCATTAAAAAAAAAAAAACAGAAATAGAATTATAGCCATAATTTTGTCTGTTATCTTGGCCGATTCCCAGAAGAAGGATGAGAGTCACTTGTGTATCTCCCTTCACCTACTGGCAGTTGTCATCTTCTCTGGCCAAAGAACAAAGGTATTAGGCTGTATATTTTTAAAAGGCAGAAAGAAATGACCCTAGACTTGATTGTACTTTTTTTGCTAGTTACTTTTGCCTTCCTGATTAAATACTATCCCCTTACCTGATTACAATAAGCATATTTCCTTCCTTTTTAACCTTATCTTCCTGCACCCCATCTATTATATTTATCCAAGTCTACATTTTTCCCTGTCATTTTAATACATAACATTTTGCCTGCTTGAACTATGAGACCACTCTTTTAACCAGATTTCCAAATCTAGCCTTACATGTCAATGCTTTGACACTGGGGACCAAGCAGGTCAATTCAAGAGCATTGCAATTTCAACTCTCTACCAATTCTTCATAGTCTTAATTTGATGGCTTAATTGACAGTCATATGTATGATTGCACTAATTGCCACCTATATGACCTTGATCAAGATCATCATGGCAGGAGTCCATCATGGAAATCTCCTATTTATACCTTGCCTTCTAATCAATCTTTTCCCACTACAATACTTACCTTTCTTACCTTCACCCTTGGAGATACTGCTTTTTTCACGTGAGCATGGTTCATTCCGATAGTCTTCTCACAAATTTAGTCCTCCAGTCCCCAAATCAATCTTTCTCACTCTTTCCACCTCTCTCTCTCGTTTCATCTGTCTGTCCCCCTCCTTCCCTCTCTCCATTTCTATTTTATTTTTTTTACACACAGATTTTAAATTGTAGTGTTTGTTCATGTTTAATAATTGATTATGTACACACACAGATTTGGGTTAGTTTTCTATTTTTTCTTGATTTTTTTTTCCTAAAAGGGCTTTATTTTTTCAAGTTTGATACAATTCCTACTAGTCACTATTTTCTCCTAACACCTACATGCTATTTATCAGCTTACTTATGCCATTGTTTTCCCTTTTGTCTGTTCATCAGCATTCACTGATGCTGCCTGTTTGATCTCTGTAGAGATTTGTGTTTATGACCCCTTGTTTAGATTTATTTATAGCCACAAGCAAGGTAGGATTTATTTCTAGAAAATTGAGGCCAAATAGTTAAGTAATTTCCCTAAAGTCATGTTACTCAAACCCTAGTCTTTTAATTCAATTCAATATCTTACTCTTATACTAGTGTTTCTCATTCTTGAGTATACCTCAGAGATACCTGGAGATCTTGGTAAACAGATCATTAGGCCCTATCCAGAGTTTTTGATTTAGTAGGTCTGGATTAGGGGCCAACACATTTGTGTTTCTAGCAAGTATCTAGTTGATGCTGGTTGGGGGACCACACCTTGAGAATCATTGTGTTTTGCCATCATGGGTTTTTTTTTTTTTATGATTTTTAGTTATTTATTTGACAGAGGGAGATCACAAGTAGGCAGAGAAGCAGGCAGAGAGAGAGGAGGAAGCAGGCTTCCTGCTGAGCAGAGAGCCTGATATGGGCCTTGATCCCAGGACTCTCGATCCCAGGACTCTGGGATCATGACATGAGCCAAAGGCAGGCTTTAACCCACTCAGCCACCCAGGCACCCCTGCCATTATGTCTTTTTAATAACTTTCTAAAGTCCTTCTAGCTTACCTTTATAATTAGATGAAGAATATTTACATTGTCTTCCTTTCAAGATTGCTATGAGTTTCAAATCATTGTAAACTGAAAAAAAAAATCTACAAAGTAAATATAAAGCTTGTCTCCTTCTCTAGGGCACAAGATCCATGAAAGTCTTGTTCATTTCAATATTTTTAGTTTTTGATAAATAGTAAGCACTGTATAATTTTTTGAATAAATTAGTGAACAAATAAAATCCAGGGGTTGGTTAAAATTAAATGAAAAGAAGATAGAAGTAGAGACCTGGCCCCTACCAATCAATGACTATTTAAATTCAAGAAGATAATTCCTGAGGAATGTCTACGCATCTCTGATTTATTTGGTAGCTTAGTCATGGTTGTGTTAAGAATGCAAAAGGAAGCAGTGTATCATTTGCTGATAGTGCTTGTTGTAATAGTTTCTCTTCTGGGTAGGAAGAATTTCTACATAAACATTCAAAGGATTGTAATCACTATCCAGAGACCGAATCCTCTGCCCTGACAGTTGGAAAATGACTCTATGCACTGACAGCCCCACAGGATGGGAAATGCAATAGCTCTGCTACTACTGTGTAATGTTGCTAAGCTTAATTGACTGCACCCATAAATAGTGGAAGAAAGTGAGAGCGTGTAATCTATACTAGCCTTAAATTATTGTGTGGTACCAACCTGGAGAATCTCTTGTAGGATAAGCCACGAGATGTTTGGAGTTTAGATTTTCTTGTTGTCTATACTCAGTTTTATTCACTTGTTCTTTGTTTTTCTTAAGTCTTATGTTCTTAACTTTCTCAAATATACTTTCCTTTTGTTTTCTCTTCCTTTGTATCTTTACAGAAAATCATTCTTATTCCTCTTTTCTCGCCTCTCCTTCTCACTGGGTTCTCTGATCAGCCTTCAAACATTAATAATTAAGACACTACTCTTTTCGTTCCTTTCCGGATACAGCACAGTTAACTCTAATTTGCCCTGAAGCTTTCCAAAAATGCTGTCTATAAAGGCTGTCACTTTCACCATCATAACCATGTTGCTATTCTTCTCTTATTTCTGCACTCATGACTCAAAAACAGCTTTGTTAGGACGTCAATAATATCCGTGTTAGAAATCCAAAAGACACTTCTCAGTTCCCACCTTATTGAACTTCTCACCACATCTCACACAGTCAGTGTGCCTCCTTCTTGAAAACCTTCTCTTGGCTTCCATACTACCAAAATTCTGGGCTTTGTTCCTTCCACTCTGACCACTCCTTGTAATGTCCTTTACAGGGTACTCTCTTCGCCTCACTCCCAACACGAGAGTTCTGCTCTTCTTTTGCTATCTTTCCCTAAGTCATCTTCCACACTCATGATCCAAATGCTAACATTCACCACTTCCTGCCCTTCCACTCCTCCACGCCTTTCATCTAACAGATGGGTTTATGGGTTCATTGTCTTCTGAGGAGCTCTCCTTGACTGTCTCTCAGGTATCTCCAGCTTGAATGTCCAAAGTTCTACTCTTGAATTCCCATCTTCTCACTTCACTAACCCTCGAGGTTTTCTCTCTCCCCTGATATAACGAACTCACAAATTCACGCCAACATCTATCCCCACCCTATCCATTCATCCCCAGCTACACTGTTCAGTTCCTCGTCTGATTCATTATCATTGCTGTCTCTGAAATTTGCCCCCTCTTAGTCATCCGCCTGAAATGCCCCAAGATACACAATTCTGTCTTAAAATTACCCCTCTTTATATGGGTAATTCCTATTGATCTGCAACTCTTAATGTAAATATCGTTTCCCCAGAGACCTTCCCAGGTCCTTCAGTCCCACTGGTACACTCTCAGAGCATTGTTATCAGTTCTTTGGAGCACTTACCTTGATTCATAATTCTAATTTTATATGAAAGTTATTTTATATTATCTCTTTAATACATTATACTTTTTTAAAAATCTCTTTTCAGCGTAACAGTATTCATTGTTTTTGCACCACACCCAGTGCTCCATGCAATCTGTGCCCTCTCTAATACCCACCACCTGGTTCCCCCAACCTCCCACGCCCTGCCCCTTCAAAACCCTCAGATTGTTTTTCAGAGTCCATAGTCTTAATACATTGTACTTTTATTTGGATTTCTAACATGCATTATGAGTGCGGTATCCTTGATTGTTTTTCTTTATTTTTTAAATTATTGTTTCACCAGTGTGTAGCTAAGAACCTAATACATGTTAGGCCCTGAGTAAATATCTGTTCGATAAAAGGTTTCCCTTATAATTTTTCTTTTCACTATTTTTTTTTCCCTAGCTCCCATATCCTTATGCTGCTTCTCTCGGATTGATTCCTAATTCCCTCCCTTTCCCCCTTCTTCTTGTCTTCTTACCTTTGTTTGTGCTTTCTTCGTTCCTTCATGGAAAACATGAATTTGCCAGTTAAAACTAAATGCTCCTACCTACTTATCTAAAGTTCATTCTTGGGGCACCTGGGTGGCTCAGTGGGATAGGCCTCTGCCTTCCACTCATGTCATGATCTTAGGGTCCTGGGATTGAGCCCCACATCAGGCTCTCTGCATGGTGGGGAGCCTGCTTCCCCCCGCCTGCCTCTCTGCCTATTTGTGATCTCTTTCTGTCAAATAAATAAATAAAACCTTTAAAAAAATAAAGCTCATTCTTATTTAAGATAAGACAACTAGTTTAATTCAGATAAAGAAATATATGCCCAATAGCCAATTTTCATTTCCTTTTATTCTCTCTCATTCTCACTCACTCACTCACTCTCAAATTCGACTTTGTAAAGGTAGACATTTTGGAAGAGAGATATCTTCTCGATAACCAAGATACACAATTCTGTCTTAAAATACCCAGGACTCTTTATATTGATTCATTCATTTAATCATTTATTCATTTAACTAACCAATTATATAAATCCTACTGTGTATTATGGAGGTTTTGTTTACTTATTTGTTTGTTTTTTGAGAGAGAACATGTTTGAGTGGAGCACGGAGGAGCAGAAGGAGAGAGAGAGAGAAAATCTGAAGCAGGCTCCATGTCCAGTGCAAAACCCAATGCAGGGCTTGATCTTGTGACCTAAGCCAAAATCAAGTCAGAAACCTAACCAACTGAGCCACCCAGGAACCCCTATTATGCCCTTTTGTAGCCTAATCTCAGATCCCCCATTTACTTGCTGAGTTGTTGCTGTGGCAAATAAATTATTCATTCCCTGGTTTCTTTATCTCTTAAAATGGATAAAAATAGTAACTACCCTATAGGCCTATTATGAGTTATTACATGCAGAAGTGTCAAGCACATACTAAACTCTGTATGATATTATCCAGTGTTATTTTAAACATCACCATTAACTTTTTCAAGGACTATGTTATAATGTTGAACAAAATAAATTTTATACCTTCACATAGTTTACATTCTAGTGCAGGATAAATTGTGGCCTTATGACCAAATGTGACCCACTAACCACTTTGTAAATAAAGTTTTATTAGAATACAGCTAGGTCATTTCTTTATAATTTGTCTAAAGCTACTTCATGCTACAACAGAGACTTTGAACAGTTTTGTGCACAGCAGAAAATTTTTACTGGTTTTCTCTTCACAGAAAGTTTGCAGACCTCTGTTCTGATACAGATAGACACTCTTTCTTTAGGAGGTAGCCTAAGTTATGGGTAAATCCACTGGAGTCAGGGAAAGCTAGAGGAATATCCCAATTTTTCTACTCTACCACTGTTTTCTTCCATGGTATTAGCATGCAATTTATCTTCCCTAAGCATCAGGTTTTTAGTTTTTTGGTTTGTTTGTTTATTCTGAAATGGACCCAGTGCCTATCCTGATGTGTTCCTACAAGATTAAATAATAAAATGCATATATAGTATCTGGAATTATTGGTGCTCAATAAAAATTTTCTCCTTTCCTTTTGGGAATAAACTATTATTTTATTTTGGTATTATACATATTAACACTTACTAAGCTTTACAACAACATGAAATCATTTTACATCAGAAGTCAAAATAATCATGGTCTATAATAAAATAAAGTTCAGTAGAAGAAAAATAGATTTTAACTGAAATAAATGCAAACAAAAGACGTGTTAAACTCCACTTTCCATTGTAGTGCTATTTCCATTTTCCACTTTACCATTTTGTTTTGGTTTAAATTTGTCATATTTAAGTTATAGGTTTAAACCCTTTAGATGCTAATGATTTTCCACATCTAATTAGGTTTCCAAGGTGCTTCTTATGCAAAAACCAAGTGAAAATACTGTATAAACGAAATTAGTTAGAAAGGAGAGCAATCATGTCTGTAAGAGGGAAATAATCTGTTTTATTTTTTTAAGGTGCCTCTTTAGTAATAGCTTAAAACAATAAATCTATGAGGGTTTGTTTTTTTCATAGTAGTTAACCAGTCAGTAATGTTGCCTACAAAATTCCAATTTAAAAAATGACCTTTTAAAGATGGCATATAAAATTAAATTTTAATGAGTGATAATAAATGGTGATACTTTTCACAGGAGGAAACACAATGCTTGCCTGGAGCCTTTGCTACATGTCGTACACTTTAGTGCTCTATTATTGTTTCTTCCCTTTCATTATTTTCAAGGGAAGATGATGGGACAGCACACTTTGAAGAACTGAAAACAGGTTTAATATTGTGCTTACCAAAGGCGATCTTCATCGCTGGCTAATTAGGCAGATGGCCCTCCATTGCTTTAGTGATGATTCTTTTGTAGAATGCTGTTCTGTCCCTCCACAATGACAGTCTAAGGTGTTTAAGCATTCCTTTGATTATGGGGCCTGATTGAAAAATAAATCTTCATGATTGGGCTTAAAGAAAAAAGGCATTTTCACTTTACCAGATGGGAACTCCACTGTAGTTCTGTAGCAAGAACAGAAAGGTCTTCGCAGTGGTCAGCTTTCCAGTGGAAAACACGTTTGGCAACCAATCAAATTGAATCTACGAAGAGAAAAGCTTAAGGACAAGGGGTTCCTGCAAAAGGCTTGATGGCTTTCTTAATAAAACAGGAATGATCACCAGTGCTTCTTAGGCCAATATAAGCAGTCTTTTATTAATCCTCTGGGCCACTAGAGTTCATTGTCCCATTTACTAAATGAGAACAATTTATCATTAATGTACAATAATCATAGCAAACATAATTATTAATTTATCATTTCTGGCTTAAATTTCAAAATATTGTGAAGCTTTCTGCTTTTTCTGATGATGCTTCCTCTACCCTTTTTTGCCCTGAGGATCCTATTAGCAGAGAACTGAGCAATTCGGTTTCATCCCAAATAAATTATGCCTTCATTCTTAAAATATAAGTACTGAAGGACTGTAAAGATTAGAAATCTGTTTGAAGCTTCCATCACTTGAAGTTTTTTTCCTTGATGTATAGAGCTTCTGGTGTAAACGTAAAACAACACATCTTTCTAAAAGTTCAGAGCCAAGTCACCTTAAAAGAGCCCTGACCAGGACGGCGGGGGAAGTACAAAATGAAATACATTACCACGGAGGGCGGAGATGCTCAGTTCCTCAGAACCTGTTTCCAAGATGGGCTGCTTGTGTATGACAGAGTGGGGAGGTGACTATGCTAGTCACCCTCCATTTCAAAATGATTAAAAAACTGCAATTCCCAAGAAGCAGGAGGTGAATTCTCACTTTCCTCACAAAGGATCTGGGAATGAAATGACACCTTTAATTACAAAGGACTGTTGGTACCACTCAGGTAACAGTCTGCTATAAATGAAACCTTAATTGCCTCAGAATCAAGTATTTCATGTAAATGCATTTTCATCTTAAGTACAGTTGTTGGTGCGGATTTCATTATTTTTCCCGTCACCATATGATAGAAGGAAGTGGTTGTGCCAACTTCTTATTCTACTGCTGTTTTATTGTCAGTTGGGCCCAGTGGCTCAAGAGCTAGTGTGTCTTTGCCAGCCCTAAGTTGTTATTCCACCAGCAGTGGGACCCCATGGGGGTGCTCAATTTTGACTTAAATAAAATTGCAATTAGAAAAAGAGGTGACTCTCCAGTTTTTAACAAACCTTAATCTTCCCTTATTTCTCAGAATTACATATCAAATTGCACTAGGTATCAACCATTCTTTTTTTTTCTGATTTATTATTTTTAAAGTATTTAAAATTAATACAAGCCAGTAATCAGATACACATGCTTAAATTTTTAAAATTAACTCTTCATGATCCGAGCATTTACTTCGCTATTTCTCTTTTGTACCCACCTCACCCCTTAGTTCTGAAAGATGAGAATATATAATTTGTGAAATTCCCACGATCTCATTTTTCTTATTTCATATTGAATCTGGCTGCCTGATTGTTTCTTCTAAATTAATGTAGACTTATTCAAAGATGAGATAATTACAGAACTAAGAGTAAATGGAAAAGGAGTGTTGACCTAAGTAAATAACAGGAAAAGAAAAATGTGTTCATGTATTCTCTTTCCAATTCAGTTAAAGAATTTTTTTAATTCCAAAGTGAAGTATAGATCAAAGAGCTACATTCAACTAAAAGTTTAAAGACAGATGGATTCTGAAGAAAAAGGGAGCAGTCTCGGTTTCCGAACAGATGTGTGCTGATCTACTTTGGTTTATAACAAGTAAAGTGGGTAGTTAATGATAGCAAACATTAAAACAATTTTCAGAAGAAACTTTGTAAGTGAGGGATATGCTTATAGTACAGATTGTGGTGATGGTTTCACAGGTACATATTTATCTTCAGACTCATCAAGTTATACACTTTAAATATGTAAAGCTTTTTATATGTCAATCATACCTCAATGAAGTGTTTTTTTTTTTTAACAGTTTTCAACAACTTGTCAAAGATAAAAAAGTGAAACTGCCTTTCCAGCAGTTAATTTTTGAATTATATTCTGGGTTAAATTATATAAATACTAAGAACACTAACTGTAAGTGTTTCGTGCTTTTTCCTTCTTTAGAAATGAGGAGTGAATGAAGGAAGAAATTACTGGAAGAGAGGTCAGGGTAAGTCATATCATATTTATTTCTTACTTTTGAAGTGTACAGAATACATTGTGTAAAACTTGTTCAGGAACTCTCAGGGGCTCGTGTCTCAAATAAATTAAACAAATAGAGTTTTTCAGAGGAAATGAAATGCTTGCTATAGCTATGTGACACAGAAATAAACCACTTGTCCCTGACATTTTGAGACCCTGTTTTGTGCATGCCAGCCACCTTACTGTTCCGTATTGTTAAGTGTTATCATGGCCAAAGTGGCAAAAGAAATTCTGGATGAATTCCCATTTAAGAACTGTGAATCCCATCTCTTTGTGTATTTTGTTGTTGTTGTTGTTGTTTTCCTTTAATCTGGTTTTGCAAATGTAGAGCTTAAAATCATAGGGCAGTACTAAGATAGGCTTCGGAATGTGACCGATGTTCAAGTCTAGATGCAAAAGGTCAAAGGCTAGAGTTGATTATAATCATATTTCTGTATTTAGCATCATTTAGTTATTGCTTTTCTATAAAGTTCCGATGTGTTTGACTTTATGAAAGGATAAAGCATTTGCTATATTATGAATCATCATGTAAAATCAGAAGCGGTGGTACTCTTACTGATGACTTAGTTTACTTCATTTCTGAGTGTGTAATAGGTAGGATAGATATGCAAAAACAATCATTTTCTTCGAGTAGAGAATTAGGACAAAATGTCTTGAGAAATTTCCTGAAGTTACTATGAACATAGACGAATAACAAACTCAGAGCAAATAACAGTTTCGTGTGTAATAAATAAAAATAAAACCAAGAGCTCCTTTAAAAGAAAGAGGATGAGAGGGGGAAAAAAGTAAGAAAGAAGGAAAAAAAGGAAGAAAGAGAAGGGAGGGGGAATGGAAAGAGGGAAGGGGGGAAATTTGAGAAAAGTATGGGTGTAGACTCATTTTTCCTACTTGTATAATCAGAAGTCTAAATTCTGATAAGAGTACTCATTTGTCGCTGATTGTCAATGCCTTATTAAATCTTACCAACTCAATATTCAGCAGAACACTGAGGGTAGTGGGTGTTGTACAAAGGGTAGAATTCTGAGCCTTCCTTCATTTTCAGGTAATTCAGCTCTATATGGGCTTTGCATATTGGGATTTTCTCTAAATATTTGTTTTAAGAAAGAAAGAGCTTACGTGGAAATTTGCTGATATTAGTTAAATCTAGCTGGTGGGAACATGGATGTCTGTAACATTGTTTTTCTGCTTTTCTCTATTTTTAAAGTAAACATTAACAATTGGAAAAAATAATTTTTGGAATATCTTCATGTTTAAAAACGTTTTTGAACTCTGTTGCTGTGGTGTGTCACAACAGGTTAACTGGGAATGGATGAAATTATCAGCACTATGATCTACTAGTTCACTTTCCTTCTAATGAGAATTCTTAGTAGATATGACAGAGATGGGAAAGTGTTGATATTATAGTTTCCCTCTTGCACCAGCCATATAGATAATGACTGTCCATTTGTCCTGGACATCCCCCAATTTATGCTCTATTCTTATATCAAAATAATAGTATTTTTAGATGGACAAGCGAACAACAAAAAAGGACTCTATTTCTAAGACTCTTTTATAGCAATTTATAACCATGGGACTAAATGTAAACCAGTGGTATATATATTTCCAATATCAGGTGATGGCTTACAGAAAACCTTCCTCAAGAGACAGCTGCTTTGCTATTTTGCCCTTGGTGAGAAGAAAGTTCAATCTACAGTGTAGAGAATACCCCACTGTCTCTGACATTGTCAAGTTTCTCCCTACTGCTTCCTAAAATGTGGAGGTGGTACTTGGCATTCAATCTTGGACTATTAAATGTGACCCATACCTCAGGGAAGGGAAAGATGAATATTCTGGGTTTGTACAACCTGAAAAATAACTTACATCACCATTTAATTTTTTTTTTTTTTTTTTTTTTTTTTTTTTTTTAAAGAGTGAGATTTCAGCTAATATGTATGTCAGGTTTACAAACAGGTAACCCTCATATCAATGTGACTCACAGACATTATTTTTTTTTAAGAGGCAATATTTTACCTAAATATTTAGATGTGGATTTTCTCTTGGAAAAAAAAAAAAAAAGAAAAAGTAACTCTAGGAACAGTGGGCACATGTTCTCATATGGCCCACATGCTGTGAAACTGAAGAGCAGCAGGTCCACTTGGAAATGGCAGGGTTTCCATAGTTGCCATCATCTCCTAATATCTCCTCCCTACCTCATTTCACGCAATTCCTCCACCTGAACTGTGCAAGTAAGGATTGTGCAGGTCGGTCAGATGCCAGATGGACCTCTTTCAAATGCAAGTTATCTGCTGCATTCCAGGAGGAAGTGATATGACCCTCACTGTAATTCCACATCCTACAAAATTCCAAAGTTCTCAGAGTAATCTCTGTACGTCTCTAACAAGATAAAGGTGTTCGTGGTGTATCTTCATTTGGTCTGTGTTCTTAACCTGTTGGTACAGACATGAAACTCATCCCCACAAATCAGCCCCCTCATACAAGCATACTCATCTTTAGAGTAGTGTTGCTAATAAAGAAGAAGTATCACATAAGGACCTACATAACAAAATATTACCTTTTTGTGTTAGACTTTAAAGTTCTCCAAAAACTTTCTCATTGCCCTAAGCACACACACACGCACACGCACACACACACACACGCACTTCTCTTTGGGCCCTTTGCCCATAGAGGATAGTTTTCCCCTGCCCTCGCCGTCAGCCCTGGGGTTCTCAGAGTTTCATCTTCTATTTCCAAATATCACGTTTTCTGTGTTTGTTATCGTTCTGTGCATTTATTTATGTTCCTTCAGCAAAATGAGCCCCATTCTATGACAAATGCTGGAAGCAGCTTTTAAGATGATACCTATATTTTTTTTCTCTTTACCTCATAAAACAGAAAGCCAGAGATTGTTTTTACTATGGGACAGTTTTACTTGTAGATTATGTATGTCAATAGCCACCATCATGTGTGACAACATTTGGAGAAAGTTTCAAATCCCTGCTAAAGTAACCCACACAGGGAAAACCTCAACTTACTCACTAAGAAAAGTCAGACAGGGCATGACCACATACAGGGAGCCACATGTGGCTATTTTCTTATCCCTGTGGTGTTTGTTTAAAGGAAAATCATGAAAGATCTGAAGAAGATGGAGATCCTAAAAGTGTATTAGTATAAGAGAATTTGAAACCTGAAAAATACAGAAATGAAAGTTAGACCTGAATATTTTAACTTGTGACATTTTAAAGATAGAATTTTTTATTCTGTCTTTGCAGCAATGATAGTGACTTCTTAATTTGCATTGCTAAAAAATGTTCATTTTTTGTCAGCAATGCAGGAAGCCTTTGTATATGATGATACCTATGTGTAACCCAGGAATTTTATATTGGTGAATTTTGGCAAGACCGTTTGTCTGATTTAGCTAAAAGCAACTGGACTCTGTCATTCTGAAACCTAGCATAATGTGAGGAATGCCAATTTAAGCCCATTTCATTCTCTACAGTGTTCTTCTAGGAGCTAAGATAATGAAATATGTTCCATTTGAGCCTCCCTACACAACAAAACAATCTAGCCAGATTGTAAATTAAGTAATGTATTATAAATTATGTAGCATGGAATGCCAAAATGCAGCATGGCCACCACACATAATTAACCTGGAGTAAACACTAAGTGCATCTACATTCTCAGTTCAGAAACTTCAGGGGCCAGAGAGGAAAGGAAGAGTGTTTTTATAGCTAAAATTAATGTGTTAAACCTGAAAGTTCTAAAGTCTGAAGTCTAAAGACAATAGTTTACTAGAATATAAATGTCCTGGTGGTTTAACCCAACCTCTGAATTTAATATCAGTTTTATAAAATATCTAATCAGTATATATATAATGTTGTTGTTGTTGATATGCCTCCCAAATTAGCAACTGAAGATAGAGGACATCCTATGAACCTATTGATCTCACAGCAAATTTGAGAGGGTAACTAAACCTTCAGAACTTTTGGTGTATCTTATAGCTTGCATTAATGTTCTCTCTTCTTTTTTGTCTCCTACATTTCTTATTTTCCTTCTTCCTTCCTTTCAAAATTCCATGATGAATGCTCACTCTATCTTTGAAAACAAAAACAAAAAAACCTGCTGATATGTAATGGGATTTTTCTATTCTTTCACCCTAAGATAATTTTTCATCTCCTATAGACATTTTTGCTTTGCCAAATGACTTTCTGTTAGGATGTGGGCACAAGTGGTGTGCTGTTGTTTTACGCTTAGCTGAAGTGGATATATTTCTGACTTTTGGTAAAATTAGATATCATTTTCAAATGTCAAAATACCTGGGAGTGCCTAGGCAGCTCAGTGAGTTAAGCATCAGCTCTTGATTTCTGCTCAGGTCATGATCTCAGGATTTGGGGATAGAGCCCTGCGATGGGCTCTGTGCTCAACAGGGAGTCAGCTTGAAGACTCTCTCTGTGCATGCATGCATTCTCTCTCTCTCTCAAATAAATAAATAAGTACTTAAAATTAAAAAAAAAATTATATATCACAATGCCTGGTACAGCTTCTAGCACCTTGCAATAACTTGTTTGCCTGTTCTGACTTTCTTGTAACAGAATGTTTGTAAACTAGTGTCTGAGAGGTTCCTTAATAATTGATGTGTTTGATTAGTACATCTGGATTCATTGCCCCATCTTTTGGATTTCTATTACCATAAGGATAACTCTCACATGTTTCATTAAAGGAAATATATAATTATGTTGGCCCCAGATTCTAAAAACTCTATGTCAATGACAACTATTTTGCTTGATGCTGCTACATTTTCTTTGTATTATTCTAGAAGTAGTTCAGTAGACTTTCCCCCCATTGTTGACTTGCATGTTGTTTTTAAATTTGTTTTCTATGGGGCGCCTGGGTGGCTCAGTGAGTTAAGCCGCTGCCTTCGGCTCAGGTCATGATCCCAGGGTCCTGGGATCGAGCCCTGCATCGGGCTCTCTGTTCAGCAGGGAGCCTGCTTCCTCCCCTCTCTCTGCCTGCCTCTCTGCCTGCTTGTCATCTCTCTCTGTCAAATAAATAAATAAAAAATCTTTTTAAAAAAATAAATAAATAAATAAATTTGTTTTCTATACATTGAATAAAGACTGGTAGGAGTTACAGATTCTAATTTCTGGTCAAACTTTTTTCAAGTTCTACCTCCAGGATCTAATAAATTAAAAAGATAAGGAATAAATATTTAATTCCAAACTAATATTTAACTTTGCTAAATATATTTCGCAGCATTAGGTATTTCTTTTCTCCTTAATTTTTTGGATAAATGGGAAATAATGTCCAAACCTTTGCTATAACCAAAGGTTGATTCTGAGAAATTTGAAAAAGAATAAGGGTAAGAATTTATTAAAATTCTATCTTGCAACTGATCCAATTAAAAAAATAATAAAATAAAATAAAATTCTATCTTGCAAGGTTATTGTATTAATACACTATCAGGAGACAAATATAGCTCATATGCTGGAGCTTTGCTATTCCACTATGCTCAAGATGCACACTACTAAGACTGAGACATTTATAGTAACCTCCTTCCTGTATCTTGGGTAATAGATCCTATAGATGTAGTCAACAGAGATGCACCTTCTCTTGAATTCTCAATTTAAAAGATTTTGAAATGCTAGTGCTCTTGTGCAGCTTGAACACATTGTTCCTCTTTGAAAAAGTCTCTGCTTTTTCCCAGACAGCTATTAGTCATTAAGTCAAGCTGGTGTAATAGATAAAGGAAATACATTTTGACATGCTCTATCCTATTAGAATCCACCAATTAACAGAATTTTTAATCAAGTGTGATTATAAAAGAAAGAACGTCAACTCTTCACCAGCGTTTTTAAGCCACACTGTTCATAATAACTTGTAGGTACCCTAAAATAGAAAACGGTTCAAAATTATGATGTATAAAATGATTAGGTACCTTGTATATCTTCCTAAGCCAAGTGATGAAAAACTGCCCTCAAATTCCACACCCCTCTGAGTTAGAATTATTTAGACATAGGAGGCCTTTTAATTTGCAAGGTCTGATACACTTAAAAAAAGTAAGGCTTGCATCCTTTTTCACGAAAGTCTGGTATTACTAAATACGTTCATGAAATATCCTATCCCAGGAGTTAAGAATTTCACTAATAACAATGAATATATCCTGAAATGCAATTATAAATCATAATAATAGTTGCATTAAAAAATTAAGAGAACATTGTCTGGAAATGGCACACTCTACAGGAATGCTTCCCCACTCAGTTTCCGAGAAGAGAATCTCCATTAGTTACTGCAGAATTACAAGACATTAAAAACTCAACAAATATGATGCTGCTTTATGATATTATAGAATATGAATGACCAGGTTATCTATGCCTCGATTTGGAAAATAAACTGCAACACTATAGAATTCAGGCCAAAATAAAATAGCTATTTGCGGTACTTCTATCGTCTTAGCTATAAGTTGTTCATTTTTTAAGGAAGATCAGCACTGAAAGATAAAATAACAGTAACAAAAGATAAATCCATGATTGAATAACTATTTTTTAAAGAAAATATAAAGGAATATGAGTAAAAAAGTAAATTAGAATTTGTTGGATTGCCAGAAACTTTTTAACATAACTTCAACTATTAATCCTGTTTTATTAACAAAGGAAAAATGAGGAGGAAGAGAATATCTATGTGGCTACTAAATCTAGAATGTTTGTATTTGTTTCCTTTTCTTTTACACAATGAAAATAAAACATAGAAGACAGCGTTAAGCCTAGACATAACTAAGCATCATATGAGAAGTTATAGCTTAGTGCTGTAATACCTTATCTCTGTAGCCATAGAACAGTCATCAGCACAGTTGTCCATTGTGGTTTATTGCCCTTTCATGTGATGCTTTGTAGTTTTGATCTAAACTTTCAAATGCATAGAAAAGGACCAACATATCTACCACCAAATTGTGAGTGCCTGACAATCAAAAACATCTCTGGATAGTTGAAATCAATAAACCATTTTATTTTTGAACTCACGAAAATATGTCTACTTTTCAGAGCTCTAAAATTATAAATGTAATAGACATCATATCACTTTTCTCATGAATTGATATCAAATTCACAATAGGTGAAAAACGATCCAACAATTTAAAAGGATCAGAATAGAATGAGTCAAATCCAGGCAATTTTTAAAAAATTAATTTGTGGGGCTTACTATAAAATTAACCTTTTTAATCAAACCTGACTTAAATGTGTATATAAAACAAAAGCTACTTAAATTTCTTTTACTCCCATATTTTTATTCTTTCATAAATACTGACCTGGGATATATTTTAATTCACTGATAAAGTGATGGCCTTAATAAAAGCTCTCATTTTTTCAATTTTAAAGATAATCATCTATGAATGTCATATACTGAGGTTTATGATCACATAGGTGACACCAGCAAAAGAACCAATTTTAGAAGTAAATGTAGGGACAAATGTTGTATCTTAGTAAAATGAGAACCAAGTTGCTCTTCTCAAGAACATTCTTTTAATTATTGTGATAGAAAATAAGAAATGGGAGTATCAACATCTTCATGAGGTTTTATTTTTTCCGTTAATGAATACAATTATGTGCATAAAAAATGGGCAAAGGCTTAAGTGGCCAAGGTCCATGCCTCTAAGGGTGACAAGAAAGAGACAGACTTATTGGTCCAACTAGAGAGCACTTGTGAAAATATCTATGTCTCCCTACTTATTATGATCCCATTTAAGGGGGAAGGGAAGCTAAGCATTGATGGGTTAGAATGTGAATGCCTGCCAGGAGGCACATGGTGTAAAGAATGATGCTAATAAATTAATCAGAAGTCAAGATGGATAGAGAACTATGAAGTGGCCTTGAGAAACATGGTATGGAATGTCTTTAGGAGGGGGGAGAAAAGTACTTGGTGAAAGGGAATAGCATAGGCAGCATGTTTTCCAAACATCTAGCAAAATCTCAATTCCTATTTCACCATTTTGGGATTGGTCTAATGTGACATAAAATTGAATTTAAAATTCCATTGTTATCTCAATATTGTGCTCATTTATTATGTATAGACCGACAGGCCACATCAGTTTTTAAAACAACAGTATATTGATACTGATAGATTTTAAATTCTAAAAGACATTTTCGGTGATGGGGAAATTATTTCAATCTGCTGTCCAAAGTCAAGACACAAAATTTCAAATTAGACATGGCAAGCCTAATATTGAGGACATGTACTTCCCCCTTGAACTTAAATATATTTTCAGAGCTATCTGTGCAGATGATAGGAACAGTATTTATTTGAAAAAGAAAAAGAGAGAGCAAAAATATGTTGAAATAATCAATGGCTGTACAGTAATATAAAGAAATTGGATAGATTTGTCAGCATGTCAGTCAGAAATGAATTACAATTGTGGTAAAGAAATCAAGGTAAAAGGAATTTCTCTGGGGAAAAGTGGCATGCAAAATAAAAGCATTAGTGTGACATACAGTTTACAGAAACTCTCTTTGTGGAGATTAAAGTTTATGTTTGTTGACAGTACAACAGGAACATGTCACACAATATAGAAATGATCATGCCATATCCACTTCTTAGTTGATGGCTTGATTTTACATGCAGTGTTCAACATTAGATAGAATTCAACATGCATTTCCATCTACTGACATTAGCTGGAATAAGTGCTTACATGACTCGATGCAATTATTTGAGACCAAAACATTTTCTGCCATGAGGTATTTTATGCCATGAAACCATAAAGACCAGTTCTTTTGCTCATACCCTGGAATGACTTTAGGAAAAGTGAGCAGAAATTGAATTATTTATATTTTATTTTACAGACATCATTTATATCTAGCTATGGAGCCTGACATAGGCTTCCTGGAGTCCCAGAAAATTGAGACCTTCTGGAAAAATTAATAATTATATTAGTAATAGTAGAATTAGTGGGAGTGATGATTAAAATGTACATTTATTTGGTGCTTATTTTGTTAAGAGCATTTTTTTGTGTTTTCCTTCCTTTAATTCTCATAATATTTACAATGCAGTAGTATGTCAATAATCCTTAAGGAGGAAATGAAACTTTGAAAGGCTAATTATACAAATGAATCAATACCCAGTGAACAGTAGATAAGAAAGAGGATCCAGTTTCAAGAGCTAGCTGACCTGAAGAAGAGAGGTCCAAGTCATTGTGTACCAAAGATGTCACAAGTTAAGGTATGATTCAGATAGTCAATGCAACTTTAAGTCATTTCTCTTGCATAGTGTTCTGTGTTTTACAAAAATTTTCAGAAAGAGACTATAAACAAGCTAATAGGAATCCTAATTTTAATCATTAAGGCAATGAGGATTTATTCTTTCATGTATCTTTCTCTTGGGCTCTAGTTTCTTGATTATGTACATAAGTAATAATGGAACTATGAGGGGCACAGTTCAGACTAATCTTAGGAAATAATAAAATTTATTACTACTCTACTCTCTTTGTGTATTCTGAGTTACATCAACATGCTATCACAGCTTACATTTCTGACATATCTACTCCCATTTGCAGAAATATTTACCAACCTCGGGTGTTTATAAACCTCAGGTGGTATATTGGCAAAAGTTTGACAACAGGCTCTCCAGAAAAAAGTATGCATCTATATGCACACATAAGTTTATTATAAGTTTTATAACGTGTAGGACCCAGTTTACAAAAAAAAAAAATTATAAATTCCACGTGGCCAATTGGTTCTTGAAAAATTTTCCCTTGATTTTTGCCAAACTCCTAACTAACTAATGGTGGCAGTTAATTGATTAATGTAGTAGTTCTGACTTGAATATTGGTTTTTATTCTTACTTATGTTAATGAGTAAGATAGAAAACATGTATTTTGGAACTTCACTCCGTCATCATTGACGTGAGCAATTTCTTTGCAGATCTGAATATTAGTTTTCAAATACCAACGGAATATTTACTCAGATTTTTGTGCTGTTGACAATGTAATAGCTATAGATGTGACACTCTGTGATATTTGTCCACATTATTAACATTCTGTAATTACTTTCTTAAGTCTAGTCTAGGGGTCAGTCAACTATCACCCCCAGGGTAAATCTGGCCTACTTAAATAAAGTTAGATTGGAACACTACCAAACTTATTTTTTTTATATACTGCTTATATCTGCTTTCACAGGGTAACAGCAGAGTTAAGTAATTGCTACAATGTTATAGTGTACAAAGCCTAAAATATTTACTGTCTAGCCCTGAAGAGAAAACATTTGCAGACAAAAAATGGTAAATTGAGCCCTGATTTATAGTGTTTGCCAATTTATTACAGTGTTTGCTATGGAGTAAATTTATAAACTTAAGCTGAATAACATAACAGTAAAAGGTAGCAATTAAGAATTTGTGGGTTGAATTGTGTCCCCAAAGAAAGATAATGTTGAAGTTTTAAAATCCCTGGTACCTATAAATGTAACCTTATTTGGAAATAGTGTTTTTGCAATTTAAGATGAGGCTATACTAAATTAAGGTGGGCCCTAAAATCCAATGACTGATATTTATATAAGGAGTGACAAATATGAAGACATAGAGGTGACACAGGGAGGAAGGCCATGTGAAGATGGAGGCAAAGAGTAATTATGCTACCACAAACCAAGGAACACAGACGGTTACAGATGACCACCAGAAGTTAGAAAAATCAAAGAAGGCTTCTTCCCTTGAACCTTCAGAGTAAGCATGAGAAGAACTTGACTTTAGACTTCTACCCTCTAGAAATTATAACTTTGTGGTAATTTGTTAGAAATTAATATAGAAGTTTGAGTTTTTAGCATTTACTCTGTTTTTCATTGAATCAATTTTATTGTGGGCTTGTGGAATTTAATTTTTATTGATGGCTTTGTTTAACATAAATTTCACAATGTTTCTGAGAAATGAATAAAACCAAGAGAGAGCTTAGGCCTGTTTCAGTACATCACTCTTTTTTTTTTTTTTTCTTATTTAAAAAAACATATAGTAATGACAGGGCGCTTGTGTGGCTCAGTCGGTTAAGTATCTGCCTGGGGCTCAAGTCATCATCCCAGCGTCCTGGGATGGAGTCCTGCGTCAGACTCCCTGCTCAGCGGGAAGCTTCTCTTTTTCTCTGCCGCTCCATCTGCTTGTGCTCTCTCCCTCTCTCTGTCAAAGAAATAAATGAAATTTAAAAACAAAGCAAACAAAAATCCATATATTAATGACAAGGCTATATCCTCCTGTGGCGGAGAGAATAAATTTAGAGCCCAGGTTTGATTCCAGCCTTCCATGTTTCCAGAAAGCCACGTTTATAAAAGTGGGACACAGCAGCGAGAGATTTCAGGACACCAAAGTGTTGAATCTTGCTGTTGAAACTTTAAACTATGGATTTGATTTGCATGAAAGGAACTTAAGAGAGAGCTGGTGTCCTGGGCCCAATGGATGAAATTTGATTTTAAAATCCACCTGATAATGTTGCCTCAGGTTCTGATGTATGCCCTGTTTCAGTCAAAACCGGCTCAGGTACTAGTACAGGATAGAACCACAGGTATGAATGTCAGCTGGCTCAGTCCTGAACTACAAAATGGAGAAGCAAAAGAAATGAGGTGAGGTCTATTATCAGCCTTCATTTAGAAAAAAAGTTTAGAAATTCCTAATCTGGATTATCCATTGCCTCATTATCTTATGTATTTCCAAAGCATATATTCCCCAAATTGTGGCTATCTCAGTAGCATGTATCTTAAAGACATATATCTCATATATCCATATGTAAACATTTAACTTTAGTAATACTGTGTGTTGTAACTGTCCCCTCTTCTTCCAAAGGAATGCACTTTTTTTTTAATTTTTGTTTTTTATAAACATATATTTTTATCCCCAGGGGTACAGGTCTGTGAATCACCAGGTTTACACACTTCACAGCACTCACCAAAGCACATACCCTCCCCAATGTCCATAATCCCACCCCCTTCTCCCAACCTCCCTCCCCCCAGCAACCCTCAGTTTGTTTTGTGAGATTAAGAGTCACTTATGGTTTGTCTCCCTCCCAATTCCATCTTGTTTCATTGATTCTTCTTCTACCCACTTAAGCCCCCATGTTGCATCACCACTTCCTCATATCAGGGAGATCATATGATAGTTGTCTTTCTCCGCTTGACTTATTTCGCTAAGTATGATACGCTCTAGTTCCATCCATGTTGTCGCAAATGGCAAGATTTCATTTCTTTTGATGGCTGCATAGTATTCCATTGTGTATATATACCACATCTTCTTGATCCATTCATCTGTTGATGGACATCTAGGTTCTTTCCATAGTTTGGCTATTGTGGACATTGCTGCTATAAACATTCGGGTGCACGTGCCCCTTTGGATCACTACGTTTGTATCTTTAGGGTAAATACCCAGTAGTGCTATTGCTGGGTCATAGGGCAGTTCTATTTTCAACAATTTGAGGAACCTCCATGCTGTTTTCCAGAGTGGCTGCACCAGCTTGCATTCCCACCAACAGTGTAGGAGGGTTCCCCTATCTCCGCATCCTTGCCAGCATCTGTCATAGGAATGCACTTTTATGTCTCATTATATTAAGCCTGAAGAGTGAACTGCTAAACATTTAGTGATAGAAAGACATGTTTATATAATAGAATCACATTAACCATAAAAATGCATTAGATATGAAGGTCAGTTGAGCAAAAATTAAAGTTCCTTATTATTAATTAAATAAAGGATGCAGACCTTCCTCTCACCTTTGCACCCCCTTCCATGCAGTGAGAGAAGTTGGTATTTGCTGACACTGTACATTTGCCTGACAGATTTCTGGTTTTCTTCTTACTCTATAAGGTCAAGAGCACTATTTCCTATTCTGCCAGTAACCATGGAGGATTCTAATCTATAGGTTATCTCTTTGTAGGGAAGTCCTTTGGTACACTAAGGAATTGGACACTTGTCCTTTCTCTCTATACCTGTGTTTAACCAGTAATATTATAGGTTCATTATCATTACTTCCCAGGTTGTTCTCCCAGCTTAGTTTGGACATTTATTAAAATGCAATCCTCAGCTGCATAAACGTTGCCTGTACCAGAGTCTATAAGTGTCTTCACAATGAGAGACCCTGTCTTGTACTACATGTTGTATATTGCTCTTCTTGTTGCTCACTAATAGCGATATTATAGCCCTAGATCCCAGGCCCAAGTTATTCAGAAACATTTGATATCACCTGTAGATATCGTAATGCACAGAATGAAAATGCTCTATCTCATGGGGTAAATAAAAGTATATACCTAGCACTTAACATTTGACTTTTTGTTGTTAACTTGAATTAATAAGAAACTAATAAGAAAAGTGTTAATTGGAGAAACAAAAATAATGTACTCTGCTTCTGAGTTGCACAGCCAAATCCCTGACATGGAAAATGAAGCTGGGAAAGGCTTTCTTTTTCAGAATTGTTAATTTGGTAATGCCACAGACTGTTTCAAAAGTTGATGAATGAAGTGATTAGAGAAAAGTCCGATTGAGTGCTTTTTTCCCTATTCTTTAACCAAAGTAGAAATAAAAGTGATGGTACTTTTATATCAATGATAATTTATGGTATTATGTTTTTTATAGACTGAAATTTAATATTGGTTAGTTTCCATAGTTTCCATAGTTTAATTTCCATTAGTTTTAGGACCTGTAGGAGTAAATAAATGGAAAATTGTATACAGACACATACACATAAACCCATACCCATTTTCACCCTTCTATGAAGATATATTTTAATCAACTCTCTCAAGTCTATCTTCTGCTCAGGTTTAGAATGTATTATCCATTCATTGTGCTGGTCATGACTTGTAGGCCCTTTCCCATTGCCTTCTTCCATGTAGAAGGAGCTCAGAGGAAGGAAAGTTGCTACTTATTGAAGCTTATTCTCATGTCCTTTGGCATGATATATTCTTCTTTGGTAGAAGAGAATAACATTTAAATTTTTCTAAGTTGGGTATTAAAATACCCATGACTCTTTGGGTTTATGTTCAAATTACATGCTTGTAAAGTAGTGTGGTACTCCTAGAAGCGTATCCAAGAGAAATGAAGACACATGTCACAGAAGTCTTGTACAAGGATATTCATAGCAGTTTTCCTCATGAAAGCTGAAACTTGGAAACAATCCTATCTATTGTCTAACTAGGTTATTTTTATATGATGAAATACTACTTGGAAATAAAAAAGGAACAAACTACATGGGTTAGTTTCAGAAACATTATATGAAAGAATTTAGACCTAATAGCTATGTATTACATGTTTCCATTACTATGAAGTTATAAAATAGGCAAAGCAAATATGTAGTGATAGAAATCAGAAGAGTGGTTGCTTTGACTGAATTATTCGTTTTTTTTTAATATTGAACTATAGGAATTTCTTATATATTTTTCATATTAAAATTTCAACTATAAGGGTGCTTGGGTGGCTCAGTCGTTAAGTGTCTACCTTCAGCTCAAGACATGATCACAGGGTCCTGGGATTGAGCCCTGCATCAGGCTCCCTGTTCAGCAGGGAGTCTGTTTCTACCTCTCCCACTTCCCCTGCTTGTGTTTCCTCTCTCACCGTATCTCTGTCAAATAAATAAAATCTTAAAAAAAATTTCAACTATATATCTTAGCAGATATATGGTTTGCAAATATTGTCTCCCATTCCACAGGTTGCCTTTTTATTCTGTTGATTGTTCACTCTCCTATGCAAGAACTGTTTATTTGATTTGTCCTACCTGTTTATGTTGCCTGTGCTTTTGGTGACATATCCAAGAAATCATTAAAAAAACTAATGCCAAGAAGATTTCCCCCTATGCATCCTTTGAGGAATTTTGCAGTTTCAGGTCATACATTTAGATCTTTCGTCCATTTTGAGTTGATATGTGTAGTTTCTTTTTTTTTTTTTTTTTTTTTTTTTTTTTTTTTTTTGTAAGTAGGTATCCAGTTTTCCCAACCATTTGTTAAAAAGACTACCATTTCTCCATTCTGTGTTCTTGACACCTTTGTCACTGATCAGTTGATCATATATACATGTTGGCTTGTGTATGGGCTCTCTATTCTGTTCCTTTGATCTATAATTCTATGTAGACAGAATTGGATAATTTATGCCATTACCATACTATTTTAATTACTGTAGCTTTGTCGTATATTTTGAAATCAGCAAGTGTGATGCTTTGTTCTTCTTAAGATAACTTTGGTTATTCTGAATCTTTTGTGGTTACACATAAATTTTAAGATTTTTAAAATTTATCTAAATTATGCCATTGGGATTTTGATGGACATCGCACTGAATCTGTAGATTGCTTCAGATAGTATGGACATTTTAATAGTATTAATTTTGCCAATCTAAGCACATGGGATGTCTTCCCATTTATTTATGTCTTCTTTCTTTCATTTTCTTATAGTTTCCCTGTATAAGTGTTTCACCTCCTTGGTTAAGTTTATTATTAAGTATTTTATTCTGTTTTTTTTTTTTTTATGCTATCATAAGAGATTATTTTCTTTTCAGATTTTTTTTTTATTATTTTATTTATTTATTAAGAGAGAGACACAGAGAGAGGAGGAACATAGGAATGGGGAGTGTGAGAGGGAGAAGCAGGCTTCCCGCTGAGCAGGGAGCTTGATGTGGGGCTCAGTCCCAGGATCCTGGGATCATGCCCTGAGCCAAAGGTAGATGCCTAATGACTGAGCCCCCCACGTGCCCCTCGGATGGTTTATTGTAATGTTAGAAATGAAGTTGAATTTTGCATGGTGATTTTATATCCTATAACTTTACTGAATTTATTCTAAGCATTTTTTGGTGTGGAATTTTTAAGTTTTTCTACACATAGGATTATGTCATCTTAAAACAAAGATAATTTTACTTCTTCCTTTTTTCTTGCTTAACTGCCCTGGATAGGCAAAGGATTTCAATAGACATTTCTCCAAAGAAGACATTCAAATGACCAAGAGGTATATAAAAAGATGCTCAGTATCATTAATAATCAGGGAAATGCAAATCTAAATTATAATGAGTTATCACTTGACAACAGTTAGTATGGCTATTATAAAAAATAGTAATAGTTGGAAAAACATGGAAAGGTGCCTGTGTGGCTCAGTTGTTGAGCATCTGCCTTCAGTTCAGGGCATGATCCCAGTGTCCTGGGATGGAGCCTCACATCGGGCTCCCTGCTTGGCAGGAAGCCTGCTTCTCCATCTCTCACTTCTCCTGCTTGTGTTCCTTCTTTTGCATATCTCTCTCTGTCAAATAAATAAAATCTAAAAAAAAAAAAAAATGAAAAATGTGGAGACCTGTACATTCTGTACACTTGTATATTCTTGGTGGGAATATAAAATAGTGCAACACCCATGAAAAACAATATGAAGATGCATCAGAAAATTAAAGATAAAACTTTGTCACTTGGTCTGGAAATCTCACTTCTGGATATGTATCCAAAAAAATTAAAATCAGAACCTTGAAGAGATATCTTTACCACCATGTACATTGCAATTTTAGGTACAATAGCTGAGATATAAAAATAACTGAGGTGTTCATCTGTAGATGAATGGATAAAGGAAGTATAACACATAAAATGGAATGTTAGCCTTATAAAAGAAGGAAATCCTGCCACTTTTGACAATATGGATGGACCTAGATGACATTATACCATGTAAATAAGCCTGTCGCAGAAGGACAAAGACTATGTGATTCCACATGTGTATAGTACCTAAAACAACCAAGCCCACTGAAGCAGAGAATACAGTGGTGGTTTCTAGGGACTAGACAGCAGGAGAAGGGAGCACTTGTTCAATAGCTATAACATTTCAGTTATACTAGATGAATCAGTTCTAGAGATCTGCTATACAACATAGTGCCTATAGCTAACAATATGGTATTTTGCAGTTCAAAATTTGTTGAGAGAGTAGGTATTGTGTTAAATGTTTTTACTACAAAACAAAACAGAGGGACATAAGGAAACTTTGGGGAATGTGGATATGTCTATTACTTTGTGGTGATGGTATAATAGGGGATTGTATTAAGTTCAAACTCATCAAATTGTGCACATTAAGTACATGCAGTTCTTTGTAGATCAGTTTCACCTTCTGTAAAATATAAAAACATAAAATAAAATTTTTAAAAAGAGGGTTGCAAAAAAATAAAAATAAAAAAGAGGGTTGCTTTGAGGAAGTAGAGAGGAGACTGCCTGGGAAGGGACAAGAGAGATTTTACTAGGATGATAGGAGTGCTGTATATCTTGAGAGGCATGTAGGTTACTGAGAGTATATATTTGTTACAACTGAGCTGTATTCTTAAAATTTATGCACTTACTCCATGTAAATTATACTTCACTAAAACATAACCAGGCACTTGGGATAAAATAATGACTTATTAACAGCTACTTTCTATTCATCATAATTTGTCTTCTTCTAATTCTTTGAATTCATGTTATCCTGTGGTTAAAAAATCATGGATGTTATCTCTATATTTATGAAAGGAACTATCTTTGAGGAGCCAGATATTGTTGCTTATATCATAAATTTTTAGCAAAAGTAGAGAATAAATTATAATTCCTAGGTCTCTGATTTGTACTTTATTCCAGATTGAATCTACTAATATATATATAACTCAGGTATAAGTACATTGTAGGCATATACAGAAGTGTTCTTTCTGTCTGACTCAACCTATAGCTCTTCTTAGTTAAAACCTTGAGAACAAATGCAGCAGTGTCAAAAAAAGGTTAATTTAATTTATATTCTGCTCAAGGTGTGTACATTAATTTAATGACTGAAGAAATTTTATTGAGTAAAAAGTATGAAAAATCCCTAAGCTAAGCTATTGAATGATCTTAGCAACAAAGTTCAGTGGATTAGTGGTGACTAACAATTTATTTCCTGCCTTTTGGGGAGAATAACATTCTTTTTTAATTACTTGAATCAAAATTCCATATATGTATAATTTTTATGTGTTTCTTTTTTTAGTTCGTTTTTCTATTTAAAATCTAAATGGGGTGTTCTCCCTGAGTTGAAATGCAACTCTAAGAAATATATACAGGAACTGTCCAAGGTAACTATTCTTAAATAAAAAAATTTTTTTAAAGATTTTATTTATTTATTTGACAGACAGAGATCACAAGTGGGCAGAGAGGCAAACAGAGAGAGAGGAGGAAGCAGGCTCCCCGCTAAGCAGAGAGCCTGATGTGAGGCTTGATCCCAGGACCCTGAGATCATGACCTGAGCTGAAGGCAGAGGCTTAACCCATTGAGCCACCCAGGCCCCCCCAAAATCTTGAATACATATTCTGAAGCATAGCAGAGGAAGCTGCAACATAATAAATATAATACTTCTAATACTTCTACACAAAGATGAAGATATACAAATGTTGTGGGCTTTTTTTTTTTTTTTCATACAAAAAGTAAACTCTAGTAATGTTGATCAAAGCCATTAGGTTAAAAATCTTAAGGAAAAACATATACTTACATTTCACTAGCTATTTGTTCTAGATACCATAATTTAAGTTGAATCTTAAAGAGCCATTTACTATTTGAGAGATGTTGACTACAAACCATTTAACTGATTGTCTTGTTTCCATTTGTCATTTTTTTATTTTTACAAAATATTCCATGTGAGTTAGGAAGTCTGATAAGTACTTTACATATTCTATCTCATTTTCTTCTTAGAACTGCCCAATTAGTTTAGTATAGTCATTATTCCAATGTTTCACATAAAAATAGTGAGTCTTTAAAAAGTTGCCATGGTAAGCTGAAGGACCAGGATTTATAGCTAAAGCAATTGAATCTCAGAGCCTTTATCCTGAAGTACTATTTTATACTATTCCGGGCAGAATTGTTACACATATATAGAAAAACAGGAGGTATTTCCTGGGAGAATGTCTTTACATCACTTTTCTGTTTTCTAAAAGGAGAAGAAGGCGCCAGTTATCATACTTCATTCTGACTCCCAAAACACCATAAACCCTGATATTTTCCTGGTCAGGATTTGTTTTAATAATGTTGATAATAAGAGACACAAACTTAAATGCTGACCTGGGCTTGATAAGTAACTAATAGGAGTAAAGCAGGCCAGGGCAGATATATGAAGAGATATTGCTGTTAAGATGGAGACATGCATATGTTGGGTATACTGCCTTAGTCACTTTTGTCAATTCAGAGACTGATGACAACCATTCAAAATGGATGATATGATAAGTGATACTGAACATCTTTTCATGTCTGTTGACTGTCTATATGTCTTTTTTGGTAAAAAAAAAAAAAAGTCTATTCAGGATCCCCAACCATTTAAAATTGGATAGTTTGTTTTTGGTGTTGAATTGTATAAATTCTTTGTATATTTGAACATTAATCTCATGCTATATCAAATATATTTGATGACAATAATATGACATGCTATATTATATAGCATGCTATATTATATATTAACCCATGCTATATTATATATTAACCCATGAAGTATCAAATACATCATTTGCAAATAATCTTCTTCCATTCAATAGGCTGACTTGTCATTTTGTTCATGGATTCTTTCACTGTGCAGAAGCTTTTTATTTTGATGCAGCCACAATAGTTTATTTCTGCTTTCATTTCCCTTGCCTTAGGAAACACATCTAGACAAATGTTTCCATGGCTGATGTCAGAGAAATTACTGCCTATGTTTTCTTCTAGGAGTTTTATGGTTTCAGATCTGACATTTGGGCCTATAATCTATTTTGAGTTTATTTTTGTGTATGGTATAAGAAAGTGGCTCAATTTCATCTTTTACATGTCCAGTTTTCCCAGCACGATTGGTTGAAGAGATTTCTTTTCATCTTTGAATATTCTGCCCTTCTTTGTTAAAGATTAATTGACTCTATAAGTGTAGGCTTATTTCTGTGTTCTCTTTTCTGTTCCATTAGTCTGTTTTTGTACACATACTAAACTGTTTTTATTAGTACAACTTTGTAGTATATCTTGAAATTGGGGGTTGTGACACTTCTAGCCTTTTGTTCTTTCTCAAGACTGCTTTGGCTATTCAGGGTCTTTCTTGGTTCCATACAAATTTTAGTATTATTTGTACTAGTTCTGTGAAAAATCCTATTGATATTTTGATAGAAACTGCATTAAATATGTGAATTGCTTTGCATAGTATGGACATTTTAATAATATTTCTTCCAATTCACGAGCATGGGATGTCTTTCCATTTGTTTGTATTGTCTTCAATGTCTTTCACTTTGTTTTATAGTTTTATAGTGTTTTATAGTTTTAGAGTTTTCAGAGTGTAGGTCTTTCACTTCCCTGGTTACAATTACTCGTGGTATTACTTTTGGTCTAAATGGAAGTGGGATTGTTTACTTAATTTCTCACTACTTCATTATTAGTGTATAGAAATGCAACATATTTCTGTATATTAATTTTGTATCCTGTGACTTCACTGAATCAATTTGTCAGTTATACTAGGTTTTTCTATGGAGTCTTTACTACCTTTTATACCTGTCAGAATTGTGGGAACTAAAAAGACAAGTTATAAAGAATCTTAACAAGGATGTATAGGACAGGGCACTCTTTTCACTGATGGTCAGAATGTAAGTTGGTGCACCCACTGCAGAAAACAGTATGTAGATCCTCAAACAGTGAAAAATAGAAATGCAATATGATCCAGCAATACTACAGGGTATTTAACCCAAGGAAAACAAACAAAAAAAAAGTGTTTAAAGAAGATATATACACCCCTGCCTTTATTACAGCATTATTTACAATAGTAAAGATATGGAAATAACTCAAGTGTTCATTGATAGATGAATGGATAAAAATGATGTGATATCTATCTCTCCATATTTATATGTATATAAAGTATATATTACATATGTGTGTGTGTGTGTGTGTGATTATTCAGCCATAATAAAAGAATGATATCTTGCCATTTGCAACCACATGGATGGACTGAGAGGGCATAATGCTAAGTGAAATAAGTCAGAAAAAAACAAATACCATATGATTTCACTTACATTTGGAATTTAAGAAACAAAACACAAATAGAGAGGCAAAAACAGACAACAAACTGGCTGTTGCAGAGGGGAGGTGCGTGAAATAGATAAAAGGGATTGAGAGATACAAATTTCAAGTTATAAAATAAATAAGTCATGGAGATGAAAAGTATAGGATAGGATATATAGTCAATAAGATTGTAACAGTGTTATTTGGTGAAAGACGGGAACTACATTTAATCCTGTTGAGCACTGAGTAATGTGTAGAATTGTTGAATCATTATGTTGTACACCTGAAACTAATTTAACAGTGTATGCTAATTATACTTTATTTTTTTTTTTAATGGGAGAGGTAAAACAACTATTAGCTTACATAGAGTAAATCCAGAGCTAATATGGGATTTTGAATAGATTTATTTTCATGACTCTTTGTCTCCCTGCAGTTCCCAGGGCTCTGTTTTCCTCTGTATGGGACTTTATCTGTAAGATGACAGTGAACTGGCTTCAGCCATTCTGAGCCTCATAGTCATGAATAAATAGTATCAAAATAAAGGAGAACAATTGTTTGGGAAGCTTCTCAGAAAATTTAGAAAGAATTAACTTTTCCAGAAGCCCCAGAGAATACCTCCTAAGATATCATTAGCCCATATTTGGTCACATATCCTTGAAGAAACACATCCCTGGCAAAAACGAAAATTCACAGATTGTGAGGGATTCACTTTTTCTGGAGTCATAAAGTTATGTGCAGTTTTATATCTGAACCAATATAGTTCTATCAGGAAAGAGAGAGAAGGGACTGAATGCTGATCCAACAGTGTCTCCTACACCCTTGCTTAGGTCCAGACAATTATTATTCTTAGGGACTCAGGGGTCAGATCTTTTGGTTTTCTTTTTCAGGATAAACTGGAAATTTTAGTATTTATGATTTGACTCCTGTGTTTAAAAGTAACTGTGCAAAGAAAGAAATGGCATCTTCAGATCAGTACCCCCTAAAGGTCACAGTGACACGTGCTTTAGGTTGTGTTCTAAAATTGGGTGGTATTGACCCCAGGTTGCTGAGAACCAGAAAGCTATGAAGAGGCCTTGTTTGGTAAGGTATATTTGATCCATGGTATTGCCAAGGGAGGGACTCTCAGAAAGGCCAGGAATAGAACTGAGCTAATATCCTGGTGGAAATGACTAGAAAGACTGGAAAGAATGAGGTAACTTGGGGAAAACTGACAATATCAACAATGATTTTTTTCTAAGATGCTTTTAAATAAACTGCTCCCCCCACTTACTAGCATCATTCTGATTTTAACATAAATCCGTAAAATTTCTGTAGTAACCGAAATCAATTCTAACATCATTAGTCATTATCCCCAAGTCAGTTTAACCATCCACAGTTCCAATGACCCATATTATTACCACTGGTCTTACTACCCTCCTTCTATCATTTACTGAACTCTTACTATCTGCCAAGCACTGTCCTAAGTTTAACACATATTAACTCATAAATCTTGTGAGAAGATCATTTTTCTCATTTTACAGATGACAGCACATAAGTTCAGAGAAGTCAAATGACTTTCTAAGGTCAGAGGCCTGGGAAGTAATAGGGCCAGAATTTAGTTCCAAATCTGCTAGACTTCAAAACATGGACACTTTATTACAAAGCTATTTTGCCTTCCCTGCACTTATCCCTACAACAACCAGCATGTAGCAAATGAGCATGATCATACTGTACTATTTGAAATGAATTCATGTTAGCAACATAACCATAAAGCCCACCTTCTGGGGAAATTTTTATAGCTAGATAAACTACATTATTTTATTTCTACTTAGACACATATACCATGCACACATAGCTGCTTTATACCTTATCTGTCTTTTTTCTCCAGACTTATCTTTGCCTTGATTAATCTGCTATAGGATTAGCATGTTAACTAAATGGTTCGACCAGATTTCTGTTAAGGGTCCAGTACTTTCTAAGAATTATGATTTTTTTTTTAAAGATTTTATTTATTTGACAGAGATCACAAGTAGGCAAAGAGGCAGGCAGAGAGAGAGGAGGGGGAAGCAGGCTCCCTGCAGAGCAGAGAGCCTGATGCAGGGCTTGATCCCAGCACCCTGGGATCATGACCTGAGCCGAAGGCAAAGGCTTTAACCCACTGAGCCACCCAGGTACCCCAAGAATTATGATTTTTCTATTCTCATTTAAATACTTCTAATATCCTTCCTTGTTGCCCAGAAATAAAAGACATCTTTATACCTGTTTTTCCCCCCTTTCTACCTTTAAATTAAGATCTAAATGGAAATATTAAGAGGTTAGAATATTTTCTTAGTTCCAGAGGATTTGGGGCTAATGGTGAAATGTAGGTAAAATACCTAGAGTTGGTGTGTGTGTGTGTTTATTTTTATACTGACTCCCATTTGGGGTTTTGCTAATATGTGAAACAGTCTGCTTTCTTCTTCATTTTCTGTGTGTTTGGTGTATATGTGGGAAAGGATCTCATTCTAGTTAGTTCTTGAAATTAAAACATATTTCTCTCATCTCTATATCTTTCTGGCACGCAGCAAAGAATCTGTAGATTTTGAACAAACATTTGCAGGACGGTTGGATTTGTTGTTCTTCAAAATATGTGAATTTATTATTAAAAATTAAAAATAATACCATTCCTAACCACATGTTTTCTGAAATCTATTCCAAAAACATACAAATTCTTTTTTTCTTTAGTGTTTTTGGGGTAAAATAGTGGAAACAAAGAGTCATGTTTGATGTGGAAAAGAAAGCCTTACCCTGCAAGGAGGCCATCCAGAGACTCTTTAATGAAAACAAACTAAGCCACCCCATCCTGAGTTCTCAGCATCATGACGCTTGGTGACTTAAGATTCCTTTACAATCAAGTACAAATAAGTCTGTGTCTTTAAAAATAATGTTCATCTTTTCTATAAGACAGTTGATAGTTTATCCAAAAAGCTACATTTAAGTTTTTAATAAATCATGCTACACATGACCCAGAGACAAGAAAGCACAACTGTATAAATATATGTATACGGAATGTAAGAAAACCGTATATTCTTAGTATGACACTCAGCATCCTTATAAATTAATCAGAAAATATTTATTAAATGTCTATCATGTTTAAAGCAGTGGCAGAATAAAAGAAAATATATAGTCTTTTCTCAGTGAATACACAGGGCCTGGGTGCTAGGAAATTAATTGCAAATCTTAGTATTTAACCAGTTTTAATTTTTTTTTTTTTTGTTATGACTTTGTAAGAAACACATCAACATTACAAAACCAAATGTATTTGTGTTAAGGGAAAGGATAGTCCTTGTAGGGGAAGTATTATAGAATTAACAGAAATGAATCCCAGCTTGGGTTCCACTTCTACCGTTCTGGTTGTGTCATCTCCTACATCATCTTGATCAGACTTCCAAAAGAGAGACCTAAAAAGTATTTCAGGGAATTCCAATGGTAAGGTGACCAAGGGAGTCGTATTCCTGACCTAATGACTCTCGTTGATTCATGGAGTAAGTCAGACAGAGAGTTTCATGGAACTAGAAGGCTGTCCCTCAAACGATCCCTTGGCTCCTTACGTGGCCTCGAAGAATCTGGTCCTGTTTTACAGTCGCTCCTCCAACTGCATGCAAGAAAGAGATGAAGAAGTCAGCATTTGGTGAATTTCAGTCAGCAGTGAAAGAAATTTCTGGTACTGACTGCTTCATTTAGAACATTGTTCAGTGTCACAGAGGGCAGGGGGACAAGGGAGTAAATGTTACCAGGGGATAGGAAAACTTAGCAGAACAACACTTTTCTATTTTTCTTTTGCTGAGAGAACACCTCTTTAGTCTCTTTAGACAGAGAAACAATGACTTTTTTGATTCAGGAGGCATTTAGAATGTCAGCTGCCAGGTCCTTGTGTTTATGTGTGCGCGCGTGCGCATTAAGCATTTGAAGTGGGCCTTTGGGACTCCAGGGAGCAAGAGCGGGATGGAAGAATTTGTTTTGGCTTTGCTGGTACAGACAGCCCCTGCTTATCCACTTATTATCTCTGTGATTTGAGAAAAGTCATCACAAAGAATATTGGTTTCCCAAGTGTATAAAATGGGAATAATAACTTCTGTGTCTCAGGATTGTTGCCCCAGTATCTGACCTAGAAAGTAGAAGCTCAGTCAATAGTGGTTCCCTTTCTTCCCTTCAAAACCTTCTAATCATGCAGTGCCCTGCCCTGTGGAGATAGGACTTAAACCTATGGGTTTAGCTTGCGGCAAACTCCGGGCAAACTCTGGGACTTAACCTGTGTCAGAACAGATACAAGGAGCCACAGGCAAGTTTTTGTCAGTTCATCAAATCAACAATGCTACTGATTCTATTCTAACTTTGTAATAGATACTTAAGTTTTTTCTTCTTCTTTATGATCATGGAACTGCCGGGTACCTTACCTGTCTTCTCTCTCCATTACTATCTTTGTCTCGATTCTCTTCTCCAGGGCTGATATTTTAACTAAGAAGTTGAACGGGCATTTGTGAGAGTCTACTACTCCCTAAGACTAAAATATAATTCCCCAACCCTCGTTTCTGTATTTTCCATATCCCTGCATCTTGTTGCACTGAAGTCTTAGGCATTTTACTAGTTTCTTCTTACCTGCTCTTAAGAACCATTCCATTGTTCCATTGTTATCTCCCTTTATCAGCTATCTCTAGGTCCTGCCTACCTCCAGTTTGATTCACCCTAGATTTAAACAAGAACCTTCTAAAAATAGAAACTATTTGAGAAGATAGATGATCTACATAGTGTTTTGTCTTTACAGACATAATCCAATCCATGACAAGAACACATAATCAAACTTCAGCATCATCTTTAACTCTGCACTGTCTCTCACTGCGTACATCCTTTTCCTTATTAAGTCATGCATTTTTTACATAGGAATCTTATACATTCACTGTCCATTTTCCATTCTATATCCTATTTCATTTGTGGCTCCCCCACCACCACCTCCCTTACCCCTAGACTATCACAAAACCTATTTCCTGGGATGTCTTCAGTCATTCCTCTTAATTTCCACCAGATTTGCCTTTCTAAAATCCAGATTACCTCTCTTACCATCTCTTGTAGAAAAAAAAAAAAAAAAAAAAAACTCCTCGCCATGGGATCGAAGGCCCTTTAAAATCTACCCTAATGAATCTTTTGATTGCAGTCCTGTCTTTCCCACTTTGTATTACTCATTTTTCCTTAAATACACCAGGTGATGCTTTTCTGTTAGGCCTTCTCCTTGCTCTGCTACTTAGAAAAAGCCTACTCGTTCTTTGCACTCTGCCCTGTTTTGAAATCACACGTCTAGCTACTTACTCTCCTGGGTTAATTTTTCCATGGCTCCACATCCCTAATAGGATAAAATTTTACAGTCCTTAGTGGAAAAGACTACTAAGGGTAGCATGTTGTCTTCTTACCTAAAGGCTATGTTGATCATGGTCCAGCCCAACTAGACCCAGGAGACTCTTCCATTTCCACTATGGTCCCAGCTTCAACATACCTGTATATGCAATGATATTTTAAGCCTCCTTGCCTTTTTACATGCTGAGCCACAAATGAACTTCACTCTGGCCATCTGGCAATTCCGTCTTATTCTTCAGGTCTCAGTAAGACTTGTCTTTTCCTTGTGAAGCCATTCCTCACCTACCCAAGCAGGTGCCTGGCTCCCTGTTGCTCACATTCCATATGTCTATTGCTGCCCTTATCTCCCTATTAATCATTTTTTGAGGCTGTCTTCTCTACTAGACTGTGAACTTTTTAAGGGGAGACATTTTCTCTTTTTTGTGTAGAGCTTCTAGCATTTAGCATAGTAGCAATCTAATATTAGATATCTGATGGATATTATAAAATAAATAGAAAGAAAATTCTTTCTATAAAGTCTTTTTCCTCCTCTTCTTCATAATTAATTTGTCCTTTGCCTAAGTTCCATGAGCATCTAAGTACCAAGAATTTTAGAGTGATATTTCTGTCCTCAAATTACTGGTCTTTTATTTACTAAAAAATAGCTTTCTGAATTCTTAATCCTCAGTTTCCTCATCTCTAAGTAATGAATCTATGATTTAGGTTATTTGTTAAGCAGGATAATGCCACACAGCAATCATTTAGCAGCTGTTAGATGTTGTTATACATTTTGCTATTGGAAATGGTGGAAGTACTAGTTATTGTGTTATTAACTCATAATTAATTCCATGTACCTTGTCCTGCCAGGTCATAACTACTTGAGGTCTGCCACTATTTATTTTTACCTTTCTATTCACAGAATCTAGAACGCTGCCTGTTAACGGGCTCTCTCTCATGCTCGTGTACATGCACTCTCTCTCTCTCTCTCTATATATATATAGGGAATTTTAATATTGGCATAAAATGCAAGAATGAAATTAATTCTAAGTATATTAAAAATACATGCCACCTATTAAAACTGCATACTGAAGACCATAGAAAACAAAATAATTTGACTCATGTAAATATTGACACTTTTTATAAATATACATAGAACAGAGGTGTAATGAGGGGATATGAGAAGTATAAAGAGAAATCAAACTACTTGAAGTTCAGATACTTAAAATTGTGCTGACCAGGGGAAGGGTTTAATTGTGTCCAATTATGATCAGGTAGATAGTCATAAAAATATGTTGACTAGCTTTGGAATTATAGAAAATGTCACTTGCTTGAAACTGAGCTCTTAGATCAAAATGCAAAGTTTATTTGTGTGTAGCTTCGACTGCAACAGTGAATCAAAAAGAGTCTGCATACCTCTGCCCCTTGGCTTAAAAGCATACTTCTAAGCCCTTGGGATGAATTTGTACATCTTAGTCAGAAGACCTGTATCATCTGCCAAAACAAGATTTCCTAGGTTTATTTCTAAATATAGCTTTAGTTTGGGTAATTTGCTATAATCAATTTTGAAGAACATTTAAACTCAATTTAATGTTTATTTTCTTTGCCAATTCTTGGTGCCTGCATATATGATGACTCTCATTCAAACTAGAAGATTACACACCTATTAAATATGTACATGCAAGTGAAATCACTGTACATCATAGAAGCACAAATTTAACTCTGGAAGATGTATTGCTTTCACTGATGCATTTATTCATTTGCTGAGGGGTTTTTTTAAGTACGCATGTATTAAATATAACATTTAGAGAGCTTCACTTTGAAAATTCCTTAATTTCCTAACAAAATAGCACAATTATGAAAATTTCACTAATCTTATATTACCATTGCCAGTACATTTTATATGCAGCTTTGAGATCAGTGGTAACTTTATGAGGGCCTTATTTATTTATGAAATTGTTTACCAGTTTTGTGTTTACTGATATAAGACTATAATTATTTTGTTTGCCAATAGTCTTACAGTTAGTAAATTTGACAAAGGTAACTTTCTTCCAGAAAATAGAAATGCTAGTTGTAAAAGACTTCTTTCCTAAGCACCTGTCATTGATAATGAGATGTTAGGACCAGGCTGCAAAGGTGAGGCTGAGGGTGTCTCATTTGGAATGGGCAGGGGTAAGACTTTCCCCAAGCAGGGGCCCAGCAGTGAGTTGCCAAAGTGGAACTGAGAAATAGTGGAAGCATTTCAGCCCCCAAAGGTGGGACTTAAGATATGAAATGGTTATAAGTCATGTTCATATGTCCCAGAGTCAAATTAGGGCATCAAAACAAATGAGGGACAAAGAAACCAAAGATACACACTTGGAGACAGAACAGGTATAATATACAACCATGTAGAAATCTGCAGAGGGCAGGATCTGGCTGTCATATCTGGCTGGGTGGTAGATTTGTTTTTTGTTTTAAGTAGGAAATAAAAAATAAATTATCAATCAGTGTTTAAAGTTAGGAGGTATATCACAAATACCCATTTCTGTCTTCTCTTCATGAATCACGAGTTTTTGAAGATCCTATGTGACCATTGCTGAAATCTGAGCATTTATTACCTCTTAGAGATGACCATATATTCAAGTTTGTCCCATTTTATACCTATTAATCTAGTGTAATTATTAATAACACTCTTTTTCATTTTCATAGTGTTCTGGTTTGAAAGATAAATTTATCAGTCTCCTTGAAGGAGAGTTACACGAAATTGCATGCCCCACAGTCTCTATCTCTTGCTAGACTTTTATGTCTAATTCACTTGAAATATTAGCTTTAAATGCCTTGTTTCTGGAAGTGTTGCATTTGTGAGTCCTGTTCTTGGCCAATAATTAGGAGTTATGGTTGGAAAGTTATTGAAAGACACAACTATTTTGTTAACCAAAAAATTACAGGTCAAGAGGTACAGCTTGAGCTTTAAAAATCAAAAGAGAAGTGAAAAGATAGATACTCTACTATTCGTGTAGTTCCCAGAGGTCAGATGGAGGAAACTAGATGCCCACAACACACATCTGGCCTGCACACTTTTGTTATTTGACTTATATAGCCTATTGCCTTATTAATTTATTTAAATGGGGAATGTTTCACGTGTAAAATCTGAACTCTGGCTTGTCCTGAAAAATTGGAAGATCTAGCAATTGAGGCTGATCCCACAGTCTCAAAATGACAACAGATCTTGCTGAAGCTATGCACCTTTAGATGGCATACACATTCTCACAATTACCAGAGTATAAACAGGATGATTCATTCATTTACTCTACCTGCATTTCTGAGTTTTTGTCTTCTGATGGGAGGCAAGCATTAATCCCTGTGTATCACACTCAGATCCAAAAGAATTATTTAAAACCTGATTCAGATAGATGAGTGGGGGGTCATAGGTCATAGTGGGGGTCATAGGTCATGACATAGTAACCAGAAAGAGGGAGTCCCAACAATAAAATTAATTAATTAATTAGTGAATTAATTTTTTAAAGTTTTATTTATTTGTTTGGCAGACAGAGATCACAAGTAGGCAGAGAAGCAGGCAGAGAGAGGTGGGGAAACATGCTCCCTGCCAAGCAAAGAGCCTGATGCTGGGCTCGATCCCAGGACCCTGGGATCATGACTTGAACCGAAGGCAGAGGCTTTAACTCACTGAGCCACCCAGGCGCCCTATAAAATTAATTTAAAGTTGTTACTGATTTTCTTTATTTGATCTGATAACATGCTACAACATGAGCATTACCTAGTCTCTCTCAACAATAATTAGGTATAAATTCTGTTAGTATACAGTTTGGGGGTTCAGTTGTTGTTGTGAGAGCCAACTCCAAAACTCAAGCCCTTAACCATCACGCTGAGGAGTTTATATCTTATAAAAATACTGGAGTGATCCATACAGGCTGGAATTTCTTTCTTAAGGATTCTTACTTTTCCTTAAGTAGAACATAGGTACAATATTCTCTCCAATCCTCTGAGCAGCTCCATGGAAATGTAGCACTATAGGGTAGTATAGATGGCCACAAGGATATAAAACCCTGGATTTGTCTGCCTTCTTACACCTTACACTTCCTCTCGCAGAAGCCAAAGGCAATGAAGTGAAATTCGTGGATTGTTCCTGACATATTGCTCTTCAACTTACAGTAGGCACCTCTGTGCGGTTTGTCAGCACACTGCCTCTAGCTTTGATCTCATCATTCTTTCATTTAAATTAGCATCACATCCTGTGCTATTATGTGGACCTTTGCTAGCTAAACACTTTCCTGTATTCCCCTTGCATACTTTTACAAAATTAATAATGTTAGCTATACTCTCCATTTTAAGACAAGTAGACCATGATCATGTATTGCTCTCTAGGTAAATGTAATTTACTACCCACTTGCCCTACCACTTTGTGATACTTCTAGTGAAATTAAATGGCCCACAGCTTTTAAGATAACAGAAAAATTGGAATATCGTATTTATTTTTCCTAAGTTCATGATAATTTTTTTTGATTCAAATTTGAAGAAAAATTGTATAACAGAAAGAATGGACACATCTTGGCAAAATTTAGAGTTGAGATTTCATCATGCTTCAGGGAAATGATTTAAATTTCTACCTTATACCATATCCTTCAGCATTGGACATTGAGGTTGTGTTCCCAGACTCCATTCTACAACTGCTGTATGGTGTACAACATTAGTTTGTAGTATGCTGGACCACAACTCTGGCTACAGATGGACTCTGATTGGTCTATTTATTAGTACAGCCCCATCTCTCTTTCTTAGACATTGGTTTTACAATGGGCATATCCTCTACATCGGTTTGATGAGAGTGAAATGCAGAAATTTTAGTCAATTTGGAAGATAAAAGTATGCCCTTTTCTGTGTGATATAGTTTAAAAATATACCACATGAAACCAGTACAGCTATTGCTGACGGAATTGAAAATCAATCTGAACATAAAGTTAGCACCTGGAGGAAGGCAGAGTTAAGAGGTAATATAAACTTCTCGACTGAAGCATACCTGAAGCCAATATTATTACCATATTACTTCTCAAGCATATGAACAAATAAATTCTTTTTCTGAAAACATCACTGATATACTTTCTAAAAGCTGTAGGCTTTTAGTCAAATATTTTCTGTCATCCTCTTTATTAATTTATTAATTTATATATCAAGCTTACTATTTACATGATACAGTGGCCTTCTTACTATTTCTGGGCTTAAAAAAAAACAAGAAATAAGATTAAAAATTGCATTTTGGACTGCTAGTTCTCAAACTGTTGTACATAAAGATTACCTAGAGGGCTTGTTTGGGGAGGGTATATTTGTATTGAGCACTGGATATTATATTAGACTGATGAATTACCTACCTGTATCCCTGAGATAATACATTATAGATTAATTAACTGAACAAAAGAAAGTATAAATGTCCAAGATATGTCCCAGAGCTATCTTAATCAGAAACTCTGGATTAGAGGTTCAGGTATCTATATTTCTTATCACTAGGTGATCTAAGATATATAAAAGTTTGGGCATCCTAAGCTTACTATAGAACATCAGGATTTTTTAGAAGGTATTGAATTGTGTTTCATCAGAAGTTTGGAATGCTGATTGCTATGTGTGGTACATTCCTAAAACTCCATGAGTAAGGAATTATGCTTATATTTCTCTATGGTATTCATATAGAGATCTAGCAAAATAGGTATTCAGTAAATATATGTTAATTAAATTAATATTTTTGTCAAGAGCAGATATTCCAGTTTTCACAAAGAACATATATGGAATATATGGAATCCAGTTGGCATGGAAGAGTTTTGATGACTTTGCATGATGTCCAGTTTCAGTGATTGTATTTTCTTTCTTTTTAAGATTTTATTTATTTATTTGAGTGGGTGAGGGACCAGGGGATAGGGAATCTCAAGCAGACTCAATGTTCAGTGCAGAGTCTGACACGATGCTAGATCTCAAGACCCCAAGATCAGGACTTAAGCCAAAACCAAGAGTCAGATATTTAACTGATGGAGCCACCCAGGAGCCCCGATTATATTTTCTTTTTTTGAAAACAAATTTGAGCTAGTCAAAACCTCCTGGCGAGGAAATGTAACAGTGGAGCTGTACATAGAATGAATATGGTGAGTGCTTAACTCTTGTCAAAGTGACTTATGAATTGTTCCTTATAATTTTTGTTACATTTAGCTGAAGCTTAAACCAGTTAACCCAAAAATGAGTGAATTTCTTGACTAAAGAGTTTAAATTTGATAATTCAGAGGATATGTAGGAAAAACTGTTCTATGAACCTGACCTCAGCAATGTATTGATGTTGTCCAGGTAGCTTGAAACAAGTGTAACATTGCCCGCATTTCATATATATTTAAAATATTTGATATTTAAGATAGCTGGCAAAGTTTTTTATACACATAGGAGAAAAATAAATAAGTATCATGCAAATATATATACTATTGTATAGGTAAATTCTCTCTTTAGATGCCAGGGAGTAACAAGGACTGACTATTTTAGAGATGTCCCTCTCCTTAAAATTCAGAAATTTTTGAACATGTTTTTACACTCTAGGTACATTTTGAAACATTGATAACTTTCTGGAAATGATAACATTAGAACCTTCAAAAATAATCCTCCTTAGTGAATTTGATGTATAATACAACATCAGCAAGTTTAAATTATGTGCAACCACAAGATACATATAATGTTATATGTGTATATGTGTATATGTGTATGAGCACATACATAACATTTTATATAAAGCAAGAGAGTTGAACCTGCCCTAGTATCTAGGGAAATCTCTAAAAATTGAAACCATAGCTCCTGAGACAGGTCTAACTACAAAGTTAGAAACCTTTTATCTTTCTGTAGGAATTTGGCCCTAGAACCAAAGGATTCCTTTGTAAACATCCTCCCAGGTAAGCTAGTAATACCAGATGAAACTTGAATACTCCTAGCAGTACCACAGGAGCGAAAGTGGTGATTTGTCTCCCCTTCTTTCTGCTGCAAAAGAACTTAAGTAAATCCACTCAAGCGTAAGAGGAGGGGAAAATTTAGTTTCACAACTAAAGCAATCAGATTATTATGCTGTATCTCATGGCAGTATGCCACAAAAAAACAAATTTCTTCTTCTGTTTTCAGACTGAAATATGGGAAAAGTGAAATTCTCCCCCTGCCTACTCTATCCCTACACAACACACACACACACACACACACACACACACATACATAATGATTGCTCATGAAAGTTCCATTGCAGTTACCTACAGATTCACTTTCCAGCATAATTTTGAAAGCACATGAACCCAGACAATTGTCAGAAGCTTAAATCTGGATCATAACCATGTTTCACATTTCAGGGGCCCAAGAATCTAAGACTTCTCTCTTGCATTTATGGTGAACTTGAAATACAACTGAGTTGAAATAGTGTTTTTCTAGGCATCTTATAAAATACATTCCAAGTGGGAAAGATGGAATAGGTCATTATTCAGAACAATTTGCTCCTAGATGATGGATCAAAGGAATCACTTGCTGAGCAATCACTCATTCTCAGCCAAGATGGGCAGCATTTAGAATACGGGTTGACAAGAAAGTCTGAAGTGACATTTGTGCCATGCCAATGCCGCCATCATCATGCGGTGCTCCTTTCTCATTTTCTTATAGCAGTCATAGAGACTGAGCACAAAGAATAAATGACTTGAGAGAAATGGAAAAAAAAATGTTGTCAGAGCACCAAAGCTGGAACAGAATGCGTAATACAAATATTAATATATTCATTCCATTGGAGCAATGAAAAAAGGGACTGATTCTAAAAACTTGGGATGTCTTCACAATATTAGGTAAAAGACAGCAAGATCAAAGCCAAAATTGCTGAGACACACATCAAGAAAAAGTAGATACTTTTGTAAAAGAAAAGACCTCATCCAAGCTAAACTTCAGTCCCCATTCTACATGAAGAACAACTTTGGATCAGCAATCAGCTAAAACCAGGGGTTCAAATCCCAACAGGGTTGATGCTGCACTCTCTTCCTGCCAAGTTATATAAATTGAGTTTGGCATGGAACACAGGCCTTTTGGGAAAGACCTTAAAACCCCATCTGTTCTATTTATTCTAAAGATCCCAGTGCAGTTTTTAAGAGTAGGCATTTATTCTAAGGCAAAATTGGGGTAACATGTGAGAATTCAAGGCTGATAGCCATAGCCCTTTACACTCACTTTATAACACTCACTTTATAACAATGTTGATACCATTCACCGTTACCACCATCACCACCCCTATCTTAGCATGCTTAAAAATTAAAAAGAGAGAATTATCAAAATCAAGTAGGAGGAAAGAAGAGAATAAGCCCTCTTAGATAAGATATTATAAGACATGCCTGAAAATAAAATCAAACATAAAATTATTCATATAACTTTGTGTATCATTTTATTATCTTTAAAAAAAATTCAGCACGTTAACCAGGCTGCACTTAAGGAAAGAAAAGGAAACTTTAATAAAAGATAAAATGTGCCCACTGCTTGTGTGCTTTCCATCATCCGCTTACTTCATCTGCTGAGGTAGATAGTAGTGAATGCATGTTTTAACCCAAACGGAGCTTTGAGGTGCAGTGGCACTTACAGGACACAGCTAATAATGGCTATGGCTTTTCATGACATCTCTTTGGTACGCTTCAGCATGACCTTGTCAAAGTTAAAAGCTCATAAAATTCCTATTTACTTTTTATGGCATTACGATTCTGCATAACAGTGCTTAAAACAAAAACACAGTATAATTATACTGTCAATCAAGCAGCTAAGAAAGGCATTTTCCACCAGCCTCATACCTAGCAAACTGTAAATAATTTATAAAACCAGAAGTCATGACTAAGTGGCAGTGTTTGGGGGCTAGTTAAGCACTTGTCATAGTGCCGTGGTTTAAGAGAGCTGGGCACAAAACACTGCTTGTTTACTTTTATCCTGTGAGTGTAAAAAATTGTTGTTTGTGCTTGTCGCCTTTCCATGCGGGCTCTAATAAAAATATCAAATTGTCAATAGAAATTTGAACAGGTGTACAGTGAGAGTAATAATGATGTTTTATTCATATGTATTTCCAGCCCATTTAACTTCATCCAACAAACAACAAAAAATATTTTCTTCATTACCTCCAATTAATGTAAATGTCAAATGTGTTGAATATATTATCACACTGATAATTTGTTGTGTTGATTGATTTGTGGAATGTTTTGGATTAAAGTAACAATTTTTCTTACTTGACTCACAATTGCATGTTGTTATCCATCACCTCTGGATTATGTAAATAGCAAATTTGTTTTCATTAGATCTAGTGCTAATTCTGGTAAACAAGATTTTCAAAGTGTCAAAGATTTCTGAGATTTCCAGCTCCTTCATTATTTTCAGTTATTTATTAATTATTAACAAGATTTTATCAGTTTTGGAGAAAATATATATCTCCTTCATGCTAATGACCGGACAGCCCTTTGCAAATCCTTTATATGTGTAAAGCAGTAGCAAAATAAACTCAAAAGAATTAAATTCTAGGTTCCATATCCCTCTTTGTGTCTTAAATTCTATTTGTCTCTTATAACACTCCTTCATAATAATCAAGATGTATATAGAGAAATATTTTTTTTGTAATTGATTTTGTGCTACTTTTTTTTTAAACTGTTCTAGCCATTACTTAAACTGCTTAAGCAGATTAAGTAATATGATAATGGAGAAATGTTTTTTAAATTTAATATCAATATATTTTATGTTCATATTTAAAGTTAAGTGAGAAATTTAGGTTATTTTCTTCATGACTCGGGAGAAAACTGGTGTTCTTTTTTTTTCCATTGTATTACTACTATCTTCTATTATCTATTTATATAAATGAACCCTTCTTTGTTAAGTGGGAAAAATAAAGATGGCTTGAGTATATATAAGTGTAAAACTAAATTCTACCTTGATCATTTTTTAATGACTCTGAGAAGTGATTTGACCTCACTATGCCTTGGTTTTCTATTCTGTGAAATGGGGATAATATTTATCTTACGGGGTTCATGAAAACACTAAATTATTTGTGAAACACCTTGCTTACACATGGCAGGTACGAAACAATTTTCTTTTTTTTATTTCTTATGTGTGAATATCATCTAAATAAGGCCCTGCATTCTAGAGAAATGTGATATTTAAAAAAAATACTTTCGGGTGCCTGGGTGGCTCAGTTGGTTGAACAACTGCCTTCGGCTCAGGTCACGGTCCTGGAGTCCCGGGATCGAGTCCCACATCGGGCTCCCAGCTCCATGGGGAGTCTGCTTCTCCCTCTGACCTTCTTGCCTCTCATGTTCTCTCTCACTGTCTCTCTCTCAAATAAATAAATAAAATCTTTTACAATAAATAAATAAATAAAAATAAAAAATAAATTAAAAAAATACTTTCTTGTATATATGTAGCTTTAAGGATTGCAACCTAACTCTTCAGATAGGTAACAAATAATATTATTTAATTTTTGAAAGCTAGTTTAATTTTTTTAAAGATTCTATTTATTTATTTATTTATTTGTTTGTTTGTTTATTTGACAGAGCTCACAAGTGGGCAGAGAGGCAGGCATGGGGGTGGGAACAGGCTCCCCGCTGAACAGAGAGCCTGATGGGCTCAATCCCAGATTCCAGAGAACATGACCCTAGCTGAAGGAAGAGGCTTAACCCACTGAGTCACCCAGGTACCCCTGAAAACTAGCTTAATTTCTGATATGAGCTCTTTCAAGTTTTTTAACTGAATTGACTCTTGATTTTCTTCTACTTCCCCCATGGATTGGGTATAAATACCTTGAAGTTTATGGAGGCATATGGGTTGACAGGAGTTGGTGTGTTGGTGGAGGGATGTTTTTCCCTGCTATGGGCAAGGGCTTTTCTCTCTAAGTTTTGCCCTATGTCTGTCATTTGTCCAGCTTGCACATCAGTTGTCCATGCTGAGTCAGCATTTAGTTCTTTCTTTGCAGATTTTTCTGGTTAAGGTCCTTTGTAACCATATTAATGCTAATTTTTTACCTGCACTGGCACAGAGAAAGTCACTGAAGCTCTTTCATACCCCTTTTATCTCAACACCCTATCCTGCCTTACGGTTTCTGAACATCTCATTAGCTCTCCGAGGTTCTACCCAGGAATGAAAGCACAGATTCCCTCTAGTAGCAGATCCTACAGACTTCTTAGGTATATACCTCTCATCTCTCCTCAACTTGGAGCTTGGTCTATAAATCAGGGAACAATCTCCCTTTCTCAGGGACCCATATCCATCTACTCTTAACATCCTCTGCTTCTTTCCTTTTCCTCTGACCTTTGAGAAATACAGGTCACTCTTTCATGTCAGGTAGCACCTTGAATGTATTACTCATGCTCTGCCTTTCATTCCAATCTTCTAAGGCCTAGGACGGGAACTCAAAGACCAAGAATTGCCTCTTAGCTTTCTTCTCCCTTGCTGAGGTGGAAAGGGCCTTCCTGAGGCAGTTCTGTCAGTTAAAGAGGTGATATAAAATACTGAGCTGATGACATGTGAAAATGGCCACATGTTATAAGGGAAAATATATATATCAAATATTATCTTGCTATATAAAGTTTGAAAAAAATCCTACCACTAGAAAGGTATCAAAAAGAATTGCAAAGGTGAATAATGAAGTAGCATTCATCCTTTGGATGTCATTTATTCTAGCATCCTTTTCTCATCCTACCTTATCTGAGCCTGAAAACCATGGAGTAGCAACCAGAGTGGGGTCAAGATTGAGAGGCGTAAGTGAAGAGGTAAAGAGACTGAGAGGAGGAAGGAACTGGAACAGTGTAGGCAAATAAAAAGTATGGGATTAAAAGAGGAATCTATCTCTGTACAGCATTCAGAAAAAAGCCACACTAAGGAAGCAGACACTGATGTCTTGCCTAGGACATCCTAACACATCACACTGTCACAGGGACAGATATGGCAAAAGTCACCCCTTATTTTCCATAGATACACCCATTTGAAAAGTAGATGCTAAATTTGTAAGAATGCTTATAAGCTCCATTAAATAAAAATAAACATACTTAGAATTATTTAAGTGCCTAGTAGCCTTACATTTCATGTTAGCACACATATTCCAAGGCATATCTATTGTATTCCCTTTATTCCAAGATACATTGTGCCTCTAAGGCTTAGTTAGGTTTAAGAGAAGGACCATAAAAATGGCAAACCCAACAGCTATGCTAGCAGAAAAGTCTGGCAGTGCACAGAGTGGCTTTGACTGGTTGCAGCATTAGGATTTCAGTCGAAATGCCTTTTTATAATCAGTGTAACTTATTGAAGTCTGGCCAAATTTTATGTGTCACTGACTTAGTCAATCAGGAAGGCATTCTAAACACTTAGAACCCCCTAGGAACAGTATTCTCAAAGCAATATTTCTTCAAGGAATTCCAGAAATAGAGGCCAGTTATAACCACTGGTCAATCCCGTAATACTTATAAGAGCATCATGTAATGAGAATGTTTGTCTCTGGTCCGTATCCTGAGATTAGGGATGAACTGAGAAATTCAAATCAAATGTTAAGAAAAAAACTACACTCACATACATATGTGCATGTATACATACATACAAACACACTTACTTAATGATAAACACACAGCTAAGGCAGTTAATATTTTGTGCTTCTTAAAATAGCACCGATGTAGTACTTAAGATTGTATTTTTTCTACATTGCACACCATCATCTTGTTACTCATTATTCTAGGTCCACATATGGATGCATGCAAGTAAATGGATGGGCTGCCATGTATCATGTTCGTCTTATATATTCAGAAAATTTTTTTGTTCACAAGAACTCGCCTACCGCAAGAAGTCTCAAAATACTCTTGAGATTCTGGAAAAACAAGTAGTTCCTTGTCACCCTGAAAGAGAAATGGTGTGAATAATCAGTATAGGTTCAAAACAACAACTGAAAGCAATTTGCCATTGTCAATAAATAGAATAAAGACTGTACAGCAAATGAATAAGAAACAAATGACTTTTAATTATTGCCTAAGTTGGGGAAAAACCAAGGTTTATCTGGAAATTGACTGTTATGGTAGGTTTTCTAATATAGCCAATCAAGTGGAAATATTCAAATGCTCAAGCTGTGATATCCGTAAGCTGGCCTGCAGTTGAGACTGAGCATTATATAGTATTAGAGTTGAACTGCAGTTAGAAATCACTCTGTGGTAGTAAATATTATGTACTAAGCTGTAAGCCAGTACTTCAACAGGCTCTTGAGACCCACTGCAAGACTGACAGGCCCAGGTGGCTCTTCACTGGAGGGCTATCCTGAAGACTCCAGAAATGTTTAGATCAAATCAGGAACTTACCTTTATTTTACCTTTAACGTCCAGATTAAAAACAGTCTCAGAGACTTGGAATAAGACAAAATTGCATTTAGAAGCTGGTATTAAGTCACAACTTATTCATTAGGCCTGAATTTATATATTCTCTGAGTGTTTATTATGAGTGTTATAGTAATCAAAATTTGCACTAAAGAAAATCAGATTAATTAGGAAGTTTCCAGCATGACAACTAAAATAAAATGTATTTAAAGCTGATCAGAAATTGGATCTAATAAGAAATATGATGATAATGGCCAAAGCTAGCTTTCTGAAAATTACATTTATTCATGGAGAAATTTGGAAATTATTTTTCCTGACTTGCATACCATGTGAAGTACTTTAAGAAATCACATGTAAGTCTGAAAAGTCAACCATGTAATAAAGAGGTTCTGTAGTTTCTTAATAGCATATCACTTTGCTTAATAAAGATGAAAATGTTTAACTGATCATTTGAATTATTTTTCTGTTCCTTAATATAGTAATATAAAGATATTAATTGTACAGTGTCCTTAACACTCTGCTAGAGCTTGTGGTGAGGCCCACATAAATAAAAGGGTCACTTCTTTTGTTTGAATTACAATAAGGTTTAAAAGGCAAGTCAATTCATTGGGTAAAAGCATTAATATGTAACATATAACAAAATAGTAAATTACATGGTATTTTAGATAAGAAAATACCATAGATAAGAAAGTATTTTAGATAAGTATTTTAGATAAGAAAATACCATTTTAGATAAGAAAATACCATATTTAGAGAAAATACCAAAATTTAGAGGGATAAAGTTTATAATGAGCTAAAGGTGATCAAGAAAATATTCAGGAAAATTCTATTAAAGGAAATTAAAGACTTAAACTTTCAAAGAAGTAGATGGGAATAGCTCAGGTCAAAGCATTTTTAAAAATCACGCTGTATGGCAAATATGATAATGAGAACCTTAGGCCTGATTAGGCTACTGGTATACTTCTCCACCATTTCTTGTCATTAGGAGAAGGGAGACCAATATGGAGTGGTGAAAATCTGTAATTTCACATGATTTCACATATAAGAAGAGAATAAATGAAAATGAATAGAATAAATGAAAATAAATGAAAAAAAAATAAAAGAAAAAGTGAAAAGCTAAAGAAATATTTTCTTTTTATAAAATGCTTTAAAATATATTTATTTGTCAGAGAGAGAAAGAGAGAGCACAAGCAGGGGGAGTGGCAGACAGAAGGAGAAGCAGACTCCCCACTGAGTAGGGAGCCTCTGTCCCAGGACCCTGGAATCATGACCTGACCTGAAAGCAGATGCTTAACTGTCTGAGCCATGAAGCCATCCCAAGAAATATTTTCTGGTATAGCTTTCAATAAGACTTAGTATTGGCTTGTGATAAACAAGAAAACAAGTATAGAAATCAATGCATGGTCCCAAGTTTAGGTAATTAGGTGAAATGTTGACCCATAGACAAAAATGGAATGATGATGAATTACTACTGTTAGATATGAGTCATTATGAGAAATCTTTCCAAGAACCTTGTCTGGGTGGAGTTGAGTACTAGTAGAAGCCTTTCTAGGCAACAGGAGTATGATCAAAATTCACATTATTTGAACATTTTATATCTAAATATGCTTTAATAATAAAAAGTTAACAGTTATGCAGTGCTTATTTAGTGCTTAACCCCAAACTAAACATTATACCCATAATATCCTATTTAATCTAATCATATAGTTCTGGGGATTTATAGTGAAGTAGTCGAAATAATTTTCTGGTTAAGCCTGATCTTCGTTTTAGAATAGTCAGCAATCACCTAGACCTCAGAGTATACTATCTGATTTGCATATGGTGGGGATCAGGAGGCCATAGGACAAGGAGCTTATGAGCAAAAGTTTTTACGTCAGGAGCCTAGAGTCTTAGATGAAAAAAGAAAGGGAAATAAATAGAATGGAGTGAAGTTTGTTTCCCAACTTGAGCTCAAGGATTAAAATCCCTTTAAAAGAGAGGTTTTATGTAGAAATAGAAAGAATTGTTGATACCTTGATGTTCAAGAAACAGAACAATATAATTTCACTTACGTGTTGTTAGGTATTGACCCAGAATGGGAAGAGATGAGCCTTGGATTCACTTCAGCTGGGAACATAGAGCTTTCTGGCACAATAATAGTTCTAGAACACCTCTGCCATTGCCTAATCATGGAAAAATCTTGGCAGAGCACTGGTTGTAGATGAGATGCTAGTATGATGGGACAGATGCCTGTGGTTAGGGGAGAGAAGGGAGATTATCCGTTTGGTGTCTGACAAAATATTGCGAATGCCTAGTGGGAATAGGCTTTTTCGCTTTCCATGATAAATACACTCTTACTACCCCCAGAAGTGCCTGAATGGGGATGAAAGGAAGAGGATATGGCAAGAGGATAGAAATCCTTGTTATTCAGTTGAGGGCAAGAACAGATAAAATTTTGTCTCTTCATTTATTTGGCAATTAATTTCTATATATCTGAAATGCTTCTGAAATTATTCTGGGAATTAGCGCAAACACAGTGAGCAAGCCAGACAATGTTCATGGTCGGTATAATGTAGATACACGTCAATTGATAAATAAATGGGGATGTAAAGAATTTATACAAATCAAGAGCAAAGTAAACAAACAAGCAATCCTATTAAAACATGAACAGAGAAAGTGAGAAGACATTTTTCCAAAGGGGACATACAGTTGATCAACAGAAACATGAAAAAGGTGCTCAACACACACTAATCACCATGAAAAGGCAAATCTAAAGATATTCCCTCCAACGTGTTAGAATGGCTATGTTCAAAAACACAAGAGATAACATGAGGATGTGGAGAAAAGGGAACCCTTGTATACTTTTGGTGGGAATGTAAATTGGGACGGCCACTATGAAAAACAATGTGCAGAGTCCTTAAAAAATTAAAAATAGAAATACCATCTGATCCAGAAATTCCACTCCTGGGTATGTACCCAAAGGGAATGAAAACAGCATCTGAGATAGATATCTGTGCTACATGACCACTGCAGCATTTTTCATCAAGATATAAAACCTAAGTGACCATCAATAGATGAATGAATAAAGAAGATTACTATATGTATATATCATGTTATATGTATTATATGTATATACATTATATATATATATATATATATATGGTGTATATAAATACATACAAACACACAATGGAATATTATTCAGCTATAAGAAAGAATGAAATTCTGCCATTTAGCAGCAATGTGTATGGACCATGAGAACATTATGCTATGTGAAATATCCCGGGCAGAAAAAGACAAATATTCCCTGGTTCACTTGTGGAATTCATAACAACAAAACTAATCAAACCCGTAGAAACAGAGTAAAAAAAGTGTTCTTGCGACAGGTGTGGAGGAAATAAGGAGAGTCTGATAAAATAGTATAAACTTTCAGCTATAAGATATATATGGTCTAAGAACCTAATTAATGTAAAACATGGTGACCATAGTTGATCTGTATTTCGTAATTGAAATTTGCTTAGAGAGTAGAACTTAAATGCACTCTTGGAAAAAAAAAGATAAATATGTGGGCTGATAGATGTGTTAATTAGCTAGATAGGGGTAATCCTTTTACAATATATACATAAAACAAATCACCATGATATATATTGTAAATATCTTACAATTTTATAGGTCAGTTATACCTGTAAAAGAAAGAATGAAAAGAAAAGAAAAGGAAGGAAGATCAGAGTTGTCATTGCTGAAGAAACAAGTCTAGAAGAGAGTCAAAAAAAAAACCCAGATGAGGACTGCCAGGAATGGATTTCTGAGGAAAATAATATTTAAACTGAGATTTAAAATATGGGTAGAAATAAGCCAAATTAAAAGATGGGAAGAGGAGAGTTCCATATATGGGAACAATTTGCATAGATTATTGAGAACAGAGCTGATGCTTTGAAGGAATCAAAAGCTGGATTAAATGGCTAGAGTCTATGAGATCAGTAAAAGGAGACATGAGGCTGGAGAGTATAGATTGTGAAGGACCTTGACTTTCGACTGGAACTTGAAGGCAATGGAAAGTGACTGACTTCCCATTGATTATATTACATTTTAAAAAGATTATTATGATTGACACATGAAAAGATGCTCAAAATTACTCACCATCAAGGAAATATAAATCAAAACTACAATGAGATTTCACCTCACATCTGTCAGAATGGCTAAAATTAGCAACACAGAAACAACAGATGTTGGTGAGGATGGAAAGAAAGGGGAACCCTCTTATACTGTTGGTGGGAAAGTAAACTAGTGCAGCCACTCTGGAAAACAGTATGGAAGATCCTCAAAAAGTTACAAATAGAACTATCCAGCAATTGCACTACTAGGTACTTGCCCAGATGACACAAAAGTACTGATTTGAATGGATACATGCACCCTGATGTTTAAAGCAACAGTATAAACAGTAGCCCAATTATCAACAATTACAAATTTTTATAGTTAAGCTATAATGTCCATCAGCTGATGAATGGATAAGGAAGAAATAGTTTGGAATATTACTCAGCCATAAGAAAGAATAAAATCTTGCCATTTGCAATGATATGGATGGAGCTAGGGAGTATTATGCTAAGCAAAATAAGTCAGTGAGAGGAAGACAAATACCATATGATTTCACTCATATGTATAATCTAAGAAACAAAACATAAACATAGGGTGGAAAAGAAAGGGAAAGGCAAACCATAAAACAGACTCTTAACTAACTTAACTACAAAGAAGAAACTGAGAGATGCTGGAGGGGAATGGAGTGAGATGGGTTAAATGGGTGATGGATATTAAGAAGGACATTTGTGATCACTACTGTGTATTGTATGTAAGTGATGAATAACTGAATTCTAGTCCTGAAATGACTATCACATGATATATTGACTAACTGGAATTTAAATAAAAACTTGATGGGAAAAAAAAAGATTTTTGTGATTGTCATATGGAGAGTGGATCTAAGGGATGAAAGATGTAGAGATACAGGCACTGATAAGACTGGGAGGTTCTTTCATTATTCTGGACCTAGATGATTGTGGCCTGAACTAGGATAATGGCAGGAAAACGAATAAAAGGAACATATTTGAGAAACATTTAAGCAGTCAAACAGAAGGGAGATGGTAAGTGATAGAAAGCAGGCAATTAAGAAGAGTTCAAAGGGAGGACTCGGACTGTTGAGATGGGTAGCCAGGAGCAAGGTGGTGCTGGTCCCTGAGCTTAGCCCCACTGGGGAATGAGGGACAAAGGAGGGTTGAATTAGAGTTAGAAACCAAACCAAACCAAAGGTTGTCTCCTTATAGATTCCATTGCACTACACTTCCCTGGTTTTTCTCTTAGCATTTCTCATAGTTCCTTGTCAGTTTCATTGTAGGTTTCTTTTCATCTCTCTCACCTCCACATTTTGGAGAACTCAATCTCTGGGCCTTTATTCTTTCTGCCTATACTCACTACAAAGATAATCCATTCACTTTCATGGCTTCAAATACCGCTTATAAACTGATAATTCCCAACATCATATTTCCTGCAAAAACTTGAGTACTGAGCTCAAGACACATATACCCAAATGCGGACTGGTATCTCTACCTGGATGTCTGATTGGCATCTCAGATAGTTATCTGAGCTTTATCCAAAGCTGAATTTCGTCTTCCATCTCCACCTGTCGCTTTGTATCCTATCAAGTGGCTTCCCCATGTTCTAGGTCCTGTCTCTCTACTTCTACACTTGCCTTTTGCAAGCAAAGGGATCTCAGCACTGAGTAAGTAAGGAAACCAGGTTGGGAGATTTGCAGTAAGCCAGGAGACTGAGGTTAGTGGCTGAACCGAGGTGGTAGAAAAATGGGTGGTGAGCTGTAGTTGGATTTTGGATATACTTTGAACTTACGAAACATATTTTGGAGCCTTTGTGTGGTCCCTTTGATTTAAGGCACTCCTAGCAGATACTCCAAGGGCAAACTCCCTCACCTTCTAAAGCCTCTAAAGGCCTCCTGATCTTACATTTTACCTTTCCCCACATTTTATATTCCTTTTTGCTAATGTATTTCTTTCTCTTATCATGGGTCACTCTTCAACATTTCATATATTTTATCTACCTATAATGTGATGTTGGTTGTACTCCAGGAACACAGTAAAAGTTCAATAAATATTTGTAGACTGAAAGGTTAAATAATTAATTTCAAAGCATCTAAGAAGGTATAGCATTTAAAAGTAATATATAGACTATCACTACCACGTACTCATTTCTCAGATCTCAAGGGACCATTTTGAGAGATCTACTAAGACGTTTTCATACCAAGAAACCCTTTAGTGGTTCAACAAATCTAACAACCATTAATAATATTTGCCATGTTAAAAATTCTGGAATAAAAATATCCAAATTTAAGTAGAAGCTTTCTAGATAATACAGTTACATATTTTCCCCCAAATACAAGAGAATGGTTTATATATCTTTAGAAATAGAATGTCAAAACTCCTGATCCTAAAGCAAAGTAACTGCTAAGAGAAATAAAATATTTCAGCAATGATGCTTTATTTTCCTTCCATGAGACACCATTTCTCTCTCTAGCAATTCAGTAGAGTGAAACAATGAAAGTACTGCCCTCAACCTATTGTATAGAGATATGTTGTATTCTAAGGACTTTGTTTAATGAAGCAAATGTTTTACTGCTTACAAATGTTAAGAACTTACACTTGGTCCAGAAACAATAAAACCATTGACGTGATACTTCATTGAATGACATGTCGAGGAAGAATCAAGATTTTTGTGTTCATTTCTTTTTACCAAGGTTTCCTTTGCTTTCAAATAAATGTAAAAAGAGAAGAAAGTGTAGAAAGTGTTTTTTATAATTTTAAAATCATAAAATATATGACTACAAAAAACTAATTGTAAATTAAGTATACTGGGCTTACAAGAAAAATATATCTGGGTGCTACTCAGGTAGTATCTCTTTTCTATGTAGAGCACAGATAATGAGTCTCAGTTGTTTTCTGTTATACTCTATCATTTCCCAGGGATTCATAAATTATACAATACTCTGCTTAATCTTCTACACCTTCTTTTGCTTCTCTGTTCTGTTTACACATTCTGAGTATATGTCAGCCAATATCAGCATTTTGATTATAAACAGAATGAAACTTCTTCCAAAGCCTGTTAGCATATAGAACAACATATTTTGTAATATTTTCTGTCTTTTTTTTTTCCTCTCCACAAATCCATAAGTGGTAAAACATTTCTTTTGCCATTGCATGAACTTGGCATTTTTAACTAGCCTGGGATTAGCTTTTCTGTGTGTTCATGAAGCATTAAAGCTTTGCTGAACAGAACAGTTCCTTCTGACCTCTGCTAGAAAAATGGAATATCTTTAAGCATGCTCTTTTTATTAATGGATTTTTCCATTTGTAATTCTTTCTCCAAACCTCTTCCCCATGGCTCATGCTGTTGGCCCTGCTTGTGTGGCAATGTCTAGAAAAATCATTATTTGTGTCCAGGAAAAATTTTCACACCAATAAAATCTGGGGTTGCAATTAAATAATACTATATTTGGCTAATTAGTTAAATAGTTTCATTAGACAATTATTAATGCAATATCATCAGGGTCTGGCCAACTTAGAAATAAAATGGGATCCAGATAAATGTTTCACATTCCTCTCCAAGAACATGGAAATATTAAGATTGTCATTAAGATATGAAACACTTTAAATAGAACCAACAAAGTAGTCCCTTAGATATTATGAATGAAATCAAAAAAGGATAGCTACTTAAACTGGTGAGTAAGTAAACAAAATATGTGTATTTATATGGTAAGAGAGAATAAAATATTAATACATGATACAAAATGAATGAGTGTCAAAAACACTATTCTGAGTGGAAGAAGACACGAGAGATCACATATACTAAGAATTCATATATATGAAATCTTAAGAAAAGGCAACTGTGTGATACGTAAAGTAGATCAGTGCTTGCCTTAGCTGGGCATGAGTATAGGGATTAAGTATGAAGAAACTCAAGAATCCTCCCCAGTTTGCCAAACATCTTTGAATTGTACAGTTTAATGCATAATTTTATACTATATAATTTATGCCTCGATAAAATTGTCAAGTATATAAATAAATAAATGCTTAAGTCTATGTACTATTAAACACTCATATGCTATCTTTCAAGGTCATCACTCTTTACCATGACAATGATATCCCCAAATGTCAACCAAAAACTGCCACCAAAACAGATAAGGCCTTTAAAATATGTGAAAATAGGGGCACCTGGGTGGCTCAGTTGGTTAAGGGTCGGCCTTTAGCTCAGGTCATGATCTCAGGGTCCTTGGATTACTCCCCATGTCAGACTGTCTCCCTCCCTCTCTCTATTTCTCTTTCAAATAAATAAATAAAATCTTTAAAATAAAATAAAATATATGAAAACAATTGGAAGAAGTAGATAATTTATCTACTCTAAAGAAATCAAAAAACAAATAAGAATAGTGGCAGTTCTTCCTGAACATTGAATTTCAGAAACCTGTTACTTTGCTGCCTAAATGCATAAATATCCTCACTTATTCTCTACCAACAAATACTAGAAATAGTCCCATTAACACTTTTTTCGTATTAGTTTTTTCTCCAAAACCTGAGTTGAATAAACATGTATTATTCCTTCAGAAATCAAACTAGTAGTTGTATCTCTTCTAAAATACCAAATAAATAAATAAATGCATTTTGTACACTCGAATAAATAACACCAGTAAAGTTTCCCTTCTGGTTGCAAATATCTTAGTGGAATTTGATGATTTCATAAAAATGAACTACTTTGGGGAATTGTATTCAAGATTATGGATAAAGTTACATTAATATTTGAAAGACTTTTTTTCCTTTCTGCAAATATGTTTCAGTGCTTAGTATATAGAACTATCTTTTAACAAAGCTATCTTTGTCCTATCTGTAACTATTTGGAGTCTCTTTCTACACCCATTCTTAAATATGAGTTTTATTCAAGGGTTATCTGTATGTTTTCTGCATAGAAATTGGAATATTAATATACATAATAAGCAGTTGGCTTACCTAAATATTTAATTTTTAAATTTTTGTATTTTTTAATTTTAAATGATAATTTAATGATAATAATAGCCATGGATCAAGTAAGCCAACTTGTTCCAAGGAGATTTAACTTGTGACTTTAACCTTTTAGATAGTAGCCAATAATCGACAGAAGTCCTCACATCAAAATGCACCTTGTTGGTATCAGTGACTTACTTCACCCAAAATAAGTAGTATTTGGAAAATCTGTCACTTTGTTATATCATCCACTGGCCAAGAATTTCAGGTTCTAAGCAGCACAGTGCTGTTCAAAGTTAAAAGTAGAAAAGATATATAATATATGAGCTGCCTTGGTTATAGATTTCAAAGGCCTAAAAGATTCATGTATACATCAATAAGAATTTGAGTCTGAAAAACAGTGAAGCCATTTAAAACGGACACCCATCACCTAGTTCTAATTAAGCTTGGCTACATGGAGGTGGATACCTAGAATGAGAAGTTCTTCTGAATTTAAAAGGGTAGTTGAAAAGTTGAATGTTCGTGTGAGAATTCCATGTGTTAAATGTTGACAACTAACTCACAAATTGTAAAACATCTTAGATGGCAATATTTACCAAAGGACGAGGTCTCCATGGTGAACTCAATCCTTGGGCTTCGAGATGCAAACCCATCTATTTTTGTATCTTGTAAGACCCTTCACAGTTGAGTACCACATGCATACCCAGCTCCTGCTGCTGTTGCAGCCAGTCTGTTGCCTTTGCTCATGTTGGTCCTTTGGCTTAAAATAGCTTCCTCTCTCATACTTCATTAGCAAACTCTGGATTTTTTAAAAAAATTTTTATGAAAGCTGCCATTTATATTTCTGATATTCCTTCATTATAGCAACTATTCCTTCGTTAAAAGGAATAGTTTTCGATGTTTCTCGATGTTCCTTGAAAGCAGGGTGCTGTAAGTTCTCATCTTGTGTTCAGAATAGAAACTACTTATAGTTAACCCTCAAATGTTTGAAGGAATGAATAGGTGAATGAATACATTTCTTATATTAAAAAAGTTAAACTTCCTACCTCCGTTTGGCTACTAATTTGTTATATAATCTTGATCAAGTCATTTCCATTGCTGCTTCAGTTTCCTCACCTATATAATGAATACGCTCGTCTGGATTTCCACTGTGGTCTTCAGTAGTCTATTTTGACGTTAGTGAGATAGTGATGATAGTATCAATAGTGAATGAGTAATGCCGATTATTAAATCTTGTGCGCAAGGAACTGTGACAAGTGCGTTCAACACAGTATTTCATATAATCTTCACATGATATTATAAGCTAGGTATTTTTGTTCCCAGTATACAGAAAATAAAAAAAATATGTTTGGAGAAATGCATTTGGTTGTCATTCATCAAACTGGAAATGCAAAGTTTACCATCCAGTTTTCTATCACTCCTTTCTTATCAAGGGTTTCTGAATCATAATTGAAGTTCCTACGGTTTAAGACTTTAATTACACTGACTGGCAAGGCTAGTGATTATCTGCCCAGCCCTGTATCACAACACTGCATTTTTCCTACTCCAAATCACACAAAGCCATCCTACTCAAAGTGTGGTCCATGAACGAGCAGCGTCGGCATTACCTGGGCACTTGTTAGCAATATAGAGTCGTTATTTCCAGGCCAGACCTGGTGAATCAGAAGCTGCATTTTAACAAATTACTCAGGAGATTCCCATGCACATTCAAGTTTCAGAAGCACTGACATTTCTGGTTGATCACTAATCCTATCAATATGGAGGCAGATAAATAGGAAATGTCCTCAAAAAGGAGATCTTCAAAGGTAGAGAATAAGAAAATGTAAAAAGAAGTATCAGTGATGTGATCCTGAAGTCATGAGACTGTATCTATATAGCAGTTAAATTCACATCATATAGAGGACAGAATATCCAGATGTATCCATTTCTACTTTACATAACAATGTCTCTTGATAAAACAATTCATCTGCCAAGTTTAGCATCCAGTTGTTGGTCATTTATTTTCTTTGAGAGTTGGTACTCCTATTTTTCTGAAGTTTTTATTTATTGTGATTTTATCCTATAGATGGTTGGGACTCACAGTAATTGAAGTTGTATTCTCTTCAGACACTTTAATTACAGATTTTACAAAGAATCAAGCTATCTGTTTTGAAACCAAATCTGGAAGTTGTTTTGTTCTTTTTTCTGTAGACACTTGTATATCCTACATCCGTTTTCAACCATGATAACAAAAGGTCTTCAGTTGAAATCATTACTAATAGTTGCCATTGTGAAGCCTGAACAGATGACTTTTATCAGGACAAGAAGAGGTTAGTTGCCTCACTGTATTCAGTAACTTAGAGCAACAGGTGTATGTGAACTTGAAAAAAAATTATCTTTCTTTTCAGTAAGTTGAATTTTTTCTGTTTCTTTTTCGTTTGAAAAAAATGTCTAGCTAACTCAGAAAGAACAATAAGGTCTATATCACTTCAGTATCATGTATTTCTGAAAAGAAATGATTCTTCCTTTATTCTTTGTCTCTTCTGGGCTAATTGGGTATATGGGAAAAAATTCTACAGTCTAAAAATGTTCTCAGAGTTATGTTAAGAACCTATTTACTTTGGGCATCATACCTTATATTTATCATTGAATTCTTCCTGGAAACAATAGAAAGGAAGATATTTATTCAAGGGATGTCACAGTCTTAGAGTAAGGTTGTTCCATTTATAAATTATACATTTCTATTCTTTCTTCTTTATCAATAAGAAATATTGTATATGTTTTTGTAAAGGATAAATCAAAGCCATATTAAACTGAAATTGCCAATCAGCTAGACAAAATCTGAAATAACAGTAGTTATAATTTTTGTGGATTCTAATCCTAGAGCTGATCATTGGAAGAACATTAGTTATTTCTTGAGTATTGTTATGAGTGTGTAGTCTCAGGATGAGGGAAGTTTTTAATTGTACATGTGACAAATGGTCAGGGAGCATCTGAGACTGGATATTGCAGTTAAAACACCAGCAAAGGTTCAGAGCCGAGTTTATCTATCTCAAACATTTTCATTATCATTTAGTTTACCTATTTCTGAGAGTATTTGTGTGGTAAATTCTGGGAGAGTAAGTTTTCTATTCTGACTCCTTTTTCTTTAGTGATTCCCTGTTCTTCCAATCCAATAATACTTTTTATTGCTAAGCTTTAGATGAGACTCTAATCATTTATCTGTTTGCTTTATAGCTAGGTTTCTATTTTTCTTCCTTGGCAATGTAACTATTTAAGACCCATGAATTTACAAAAATGATATTTTAAAAATAAGCACTTGTTATATGCAAAAGCCTTCCTAGTCAGCAAGTTCGGCTGACTTTTCTGAAACATTCTTCAGCAAATCTTGATATTTACATATTTACTCTGTCTTATGGTGATTATATCCAGCTGATTTTTCCTGAAGAATAGTATCATTCTTGTCTGAGTCAAAAACAGCAACCATAACAACAAACAAAACAGTTCTTATTCCTGATACACCAGTTCCTAAGTTTTTTGAAAAGTTAATGCCCTTACCAACACCTTTCCTTGGCTCAGAAGAATATAGGTGTGTGGAATCTGAGAGTCCGTCATACAGTCAGAAGTTTCCTTTCCTCACCATTCATCTCATTATATACGTAATATATATACATACATATATATGCACACGCATATAGATATAACTGTATGCATTGATAAATATCATCATTGCTGATGGTGTCGATCTGGCACTGTCCACTTTCCCCATATATTCTACCTTCCTCTTTAAAGTTGTGTTTATAATGGAAACCAACTATTTAAACTTGGAGTCTCTCATCCCAAACACTTTTGCCTTAAAATAGGATGTTTGTTTCTTAATTTTCAACTTTCATGACACTCTGTTGACATTCTATGCATTAAATTTATTTTTTAACACACAGTATAAAGGAAAAGGAATTCCAAATTTTAAGACAATTTACAAGAATCTGGTGGCTGTTTAAAGAGTAGCTGCATCTAAGCAAATGAGTCAGCTTAGCTCTCCACAGATTTGCCAGTAAAAGCCCATGATTCATGAATTTAATAGCCATAAATGTGTTTGGAATGTTGATGTTGATGTCCTACTTCAAATAAGAAAGACTATAAAATCAGAAAGGAACACAACCACAACCTTTTAAATCATGAGTCAAACATTTCCTGTGGCAACCATATTACTCTTAGTTCTCAAAAATGATGCACCTGTGCATGTACACATACCTGTGGTGGAGGTCAAGGCAAGGAATTCTTCATCCCTTTCTGCTTTACTTCCCACTAGAATAAGAATTACTCGTTCATTTTTTATTAGTATTTTTTTTTTGTACTGAATGATTTAGTTTCTTTTTATTATGGCAAAAAAATATGTAACATAAGACCCACCCTCTCAACAGATTTTATTAGTATTTTTGCTTCCTGCTATGTATGATCCACTGTGCTAAGCTTAAAAAATATACTTGGAAACTAGGCATGAAGATAACAAGGAAATTTGTTTCAGTTCAGTATATCAAGTTGGAGGTACACATACTGGTTTCCAAACTATGTGCTAGCCCTGAAGTAAGATAGAGGAATAAAATAGAAGATCTTTGTCAGAGAAATCACAATATCTCAGGAAAAACAAGACAAGAATCAAATGCCAGCTGGCACCTATAGTTCTCTGCTGGTGATAACAATTAAATGCACACTTAAAAAGGAGTCCTAAATTTTTTTCTGGACATAAAAGATATGCAAGGAACAAAGTGAGTGGGGATTTTGTGGAGATGATAATTTAGCTGGGACTTGAAGAAGATAGAAGATCGAACAAATTTGGGGTAGTGACATTTGAGATGTGGCGGTTTGTGGAAAGGCATTCAGCCATAGAAATGCTCGAATTATTTCTAATAGTCCATTAAGGGTACAAAAAAGGGGGCAGAGTTAAGTGGTTAAGTTTGAAAAAAGGGAGAAGGATATGAGCAAAAAATCTCAAATACCCTGGTAAAGAATTCGTCAACTATTCTGTAGAAACCAGTAATAATCACAAATCATGTTGCCTTGTGATCTAACAGTGATATATCACTTAAAGCAGCAGTAGGCAGTTCTGTTTAAGACAGCTCTAGGAAATGGGGCACCAGCGTGGTTCAGTTGGTTAAGCATCTATTTCAGCTCAGGTCATGATCCCAGAATCCTGGGATGGAGGCTTGCTTCAAGCTGACAGCTGGCTCCCTACACAGCAGGGAGTTTTCTTCTCCCTCTTCCACTGTCCCTCTTGTGCTCTCTCTCTATCTCAAATAAATAAATAAAATCTTAAAAAAAAAAAAAGATAACTCTAGGAAATAATTAGAAGAAACTCTAAGTGTCTTTAAATGTAGAAAGGCCAAAGAAAAGCTGTTGGTACTTTAAGTAACATTGGCAGAAATGAGCATTGAAAATCAAATCTATATAGCCAGGTCTATAAACAAATCCCTAACCACATCACTATTGTAATATACAATTAAAAATTTACATTTGCCTTGGAAATCATGAATTTTATCTTGAAGGACAAAACAATGCTATTTTGACATGTCTGTAGACATGTTTATTTGCTCCCTATGGTATTTAGAAATTAGATTTAAGTGTGAAGATCATAATAATTTTTTCCCTAATATTTCCAATAACTATTTACTCTGTGAAACCAAATTATGTTGGGTTGGTACATTTTATTATTAAGTGATGCATTGTAGAAAAGTCTCTGTGATAGAGATATATAGCTTATGTTTCACAGAGGGGATTCCAAAAGTGTTCACCTTATTGTTGTTCACAGGTAACTATCAATGGCACTTCCTCAACATGCTGAGATATAATTCTAAGCTTTATTTACCACTGTGCTATAGATATGATACCGTTTTCTCTTCCTTTTTTTCCTATTTTGGGAGTAGTAGTAGATAATATTATAACATGGTAATGACAATAAGAATAACCATTAATTATATAGCTGATAATACTGAGGTTTTATTTTATGATGGGCCCTGTGTTAAGTACTGACCATTATATGCAGAAATCCACTTAGCCTTTAAATCAACCCAGAGGAAAGTTCTATTTCCTTCATTTCACAGATAGTGGCTCAAGGATGTTTATAACAGGTTGAAATTATAGAGCGAGTAAATGTGAGAGCAAGGATAAAAACCCAAGTCAGCCTGTTTGAGTCCACCAGAATTAATTTCATGTTAAGAGAAGGGTCTCTCCCTATCCTAGATAGTTCTTTTATCATCTAAGTCATCCCTCATCTCCCATATAATAATACATCTAAGAATTACAGCCTATTTCAACCTTTCTGGTATATTTTTCAAAAGGATCTTGTTTTACATTTTTGTTGTTTGTTTTCAACCAACATGTTTGTTGTGGTTATTTGACACTTCCTTCAACCCAATTTAAACAAGTTATAAAACTATAGATTACTTTATTGTTAACTGAAAGTATTGCCATGATATGGAATAAAAGAATCTCTATGTGCAATGTTATATTTTACAAAAATTTTAGATTAAATGTTTTTCATCTTAACACCAGTACTTAATTCTTAAATTCACAAATCTGTAAGTCTAACTCACTTTAATTTTGTTGATGTGTCTTTACATATCAAAATTTAATATTTGGTGACTTGGTCAACTAAATGTTAATAGGAACTTTTATGGACATCTGTGTCTTATATTCTAATCATCAGTACTATTCAGTAAGAACACCAAAGTTGGAGAAAACATGACATATTTTAGAAACACTAGGAAATTCTTACCCCTTTTGTTTCTTGAATATATCTAAGATGACTTTGCTATCTATTAAATAAAGTCAGGCCCCGTAAATATTAAACAGATACCAAATCACTTAAAGACCAATTTGAAACAGATGTTTGAATGAAATTCATAACATATCTGTGACTTATCTATTATATTCTTTTTATAGTCATTTTCATAACCTAAATATACTACCAATAATAGCAATAATAAAATACTTAATCTATTTTTTAAAAAACTGAACTCATGGATTAGATATACTCTTGAATTTGTTAATAACTTATTCAGCAAGTGTTTACTGAGCTCTTACTAAGTATGAGACTCTATGATAGATACAATGAAAAAGAGAAGGATAAGACCTCCCCTTAATTTTAAATTTTACTGTGAACAAATAGAAAACTAAACTACTTTGTAATCTGGTAAGATATCCAGCAAATTTTTGAATAGAGAATAAAGGTGGCGTAATCTACCTCACCTCGGGTGATAAAAGGAAGCCTCTTTGAGGAGGTGACTTTGATGCTGAGAGTGAAGAAAAGGGGAAAACAAAGACCAAGAGAAGAATACCTTAGGGGGCACATTAGTTATCCATTGCTGCCTAATAAATTACTTCAAAACTTATTGGCTTAAAACAGTGTACATGTATTACTCATGGTTTCTGCAGGTCATGAATCTAGGCACAGCTTTGCTGGGTACCCCTGATGCAGTGTCTCTTAGGAGTTTGTGGTTATGTTGTTGGTATATGCTGTGGTTGCTGAAGGCTCTACTGTAGGAGGATTTGCTTCTAAGCTCACTCACGGGGATATAGTCAGAATTAGTTCCTCACCAGCTATTGGACTGAAGACTTCAGTTCTTTGATGACTTTTGGTCAAAGCCCTCCCTTAGTGCCCTGCTACATGGCCCTCTCCATAGGGCAGCTCACAGCACTGCAGCTGGCTTCTCTTCCAGGAAATAAGAAAGAGCATTCACTCTTTTATACCTAATCACTGAAGCTGGCATTCCATTACTATACTATATTTTATTTATTGGAAGCTGATTACTCGATCCAGTCCTTAGTCAGGAGAAAGAACTAAACAAGGATGTGAATATCAGGATTTTAGGGACCATTGGAGACCATCTTAGAATCTTCCCACTATAGGTAGAAAAAGCAGTGTGTTACCCAAAATCTTGAGTGAGAAAATAGCTTGGGATATTCTAGAAATTGTCAAGAGACCCATGTGGCTTAACAGTGGAGGAGGGAGTCAAGAATGTGTAATGAGATTGGGACAAAACCAGATAATTTAGGGCTGTGTGGGTCATGGTTGGAAGTCCTGAGTATAAAAGTGAGAATACCTTCCCAAAAACATCTTCCTTTTAATAAAAGATATAGGATTTAAAAAATGGCAAAAGAATGTTCAATATATTCAAATTTATACTTTCAATGAACTAGGGTAGCAGTGTAACCCTCAATCCTCACATGCACGCATGCAGTGATGAGGGAACTATGAATTATGCATGTAACATTTCTCAGCTTCTCACAGTTTTCACTGGAGCCTGCATTTCAACACTGATTGCAAACGGCCCATGAATCCACCCAAAGCCAGATATGCTGAACAAAAGCTGCTGTTGCCTGGGACAACCCTAGCCTTTAAGCATGTTAGGACATAAATTGTGTTTCTAGGAATTTCACACAGGATTTTTTTTTTTTTAACTTGTCCTTGCAAACCAAATGCTTAACATAATTTGAAGTTTCTTGTGAATTTTTCCAAGAATGTTGTTTGTAACACTGCTACAGAGATGAATTTTAATGTACAATTGGAGCACATATTCACTGAGATATTTGAGCTTATAATTTATGATATTGTTCTTTGTATAGTAGACTCTTTCTGCCATGAACACGGCTTTTTTTCTTTTTTTGGAAATTTTTCTACTTCCATAAGGTGGGTAATGGAACTTAAGTACTTACCACATATAATAGAGTCTAGAGATTTATTAGATATAACCTGGAGAGAAAAAATGTCAAAAAGTTGAACAGAATATTCATCTGTAAGGAAATGAATTGGAAAAGAGCAATAACTCCCTGTAATAAGTATTTCAAAAAATATCCTACCTAAAATCATTCTATTGGAAAAGCCAGTCTTTTTATCCTATCATCTAAGATATAATACTATTTTATTAAGTAAAATCAACTGATATTATTTTCCTTAGCTATCTGTCTGTATATCCATGCATCCATCCATGAAGAAGATAGAGGTCATATTTTAACTTTATCATGTGCACAAATAAAGTTATACCATAGTTATAACTAGAAATATCATTTCATTCTAGGTCATGGATCTTTATTTTGTTCAACATTAATGTTTCATATATTAATTATTTTATATTTCTTAGCAACCATTAAGAAAGAGCTAATTGAAGAACACAAAATTCATATGAATTTATTCCCCTAAACCTCCTTTCTTAATAATTGTTTCTCCTTTTTAAAGAACATTATCTTTCTCACAGATGGTTGAAGTGATGTATTATGGGAAATTAAACACACTTGGCTTTTTTCCCGAATTTTCTCACCCCAAAAGTATTATTAAACCTTCCCCAGATACCTTCTTAATAAACAGCAGTAGGATTCACTGTTGGAAAACTTTTTTTTTTTTTTTTTATGGTCCCCAAACACTGTTTTACTTTCTTTTTATTCCTGTTTTAAGTATTTGTAACATTTTAGGATAGCAGGCCATAAAGAATATTTATTTTTAATCCAAAGATAGGATTTAGACCAGACTCACTCATAATCATTTAAAAATTTAATACTGTTGGGATGCGTGGGTGGCTCAGTGGGTTAAAGCCTCTGTCTTCAGCTCAGGTCATGATTCCAGGGTCCTGGGATCAAGCTCCGCTTCAGCCTCTTTTCTCGGCGGGGAGCCTGCTTCCCTTCCTCTCTCTCTGCCTGCCTCTCTGCCTGTTGGTGATCACTGTCAAATAAATAAATAAAATCTTTAAAAAATAAAAATAAAAAATAAAAATTTAATGTAGAGAAATGTCCTAGAGATGTGAATTGATGCAAACTTTCAGGAGGACTATCTAGCAATAGCTCAGCATTTTAAATGTACAGACCTTTTTAAATCTATTAATTCAATTTCTGGAAATTAAACATAAAGAAGGTAAAAGAATATTTGTACAGAATAATAAATATAGGAATATATATTTTAGGTGTTGTTTATAGTGATGAAAAGTGAATCTGTATGTTCATGTGTAATTAATAAAATAATAATAATAAATAATAGTAGATCACCTTTACTGAGTTTTTACTATGTGTCAGCAATATACTAAGCAACTTACATTTGTTACATCATTTAATTTCCTGTACATCCTAATAATAATATAATTATCCACATTTTTTTGGATGAAGAAGGTGAGCTGTAGAGATATTAAATACTAACTCCAAGTTATACAACCAGTAAATAGCAGATCTAAACATATTATAAATTCATATTATGAAATCATTAAGAAAAAGATAGGCTTGACATTTATGTACTGGCATGAAATGATAATTAAGGATTAAAAGCATATAATAGAATAATATGTTTAATATTACATTTATATAATAAATGTACTTGCATATGGGCTATAAATAAAAGAGCATCCATCTCTCTCCTATAAGTTGTGGGGTATATATCTGTTTGTTCACTCTAGTACATGTCCCTAGTGATGGCAGCCAATTCCACTCCCCAGCTGGCTTCCATATTTTTAATGATGAGACTGAATCCTGAAAGAAACAGGGGGAACCAAGGTGAGGGGGCAGAAGAAGAGAATAAGAGGCATTAGTGGCAATATTGGATTTCTAGTGTAGAGAGGAAAAATAATTTTCCTCTACCCTTCTGGGTTCTTGTCTGAGAACTCCCCTTATTTCTTCCCCCACTAATAAAAAGATTACAAGGAGAGGAAGAAACAAAAGTTTAATAACATGTATACCTCATGTATACATGGAGGAACTCTGCAGAATGGCCCAAGCCATCACCTTAAATAACTTCTCCAAGTAAAGACAAAAGAAAAGTATTGGGAGTTGGGGGAAGGTCAGTGATGGGAGGTTACCAGAAAAGCAGAGTAAACAAGGGTATGCAAGCTTAAGTCTGCATTTTTCATTAATAAGTGTTACTAGAAATGCCATCACTTTCCTTTTCTGGTATAGAGAAGGACACTCCCTTACAAGAGATTCCCCTTGTAAGTGTAAATTTCTCTTTTAAAAGGGTAACTTCTACTCTGTTTTCATGAAATCTCAAAAATAATCAGCACCAAATAATCTTCATGCTCAAGAGGCATATTGTGGGGTAGCACATTCTGTTCTCTTATTCCTGCCACACCTCTGCATTTCCCAGCTATTTCAGTCTGCGAAGCCTGACTTACTTTCTCTTTCTTTCTTTCTTTCTTTCTTTCTTTCTTTCTTTCTTTCTTTCATTTTTTAAATGTGGGTATGTTTTTTGTTTTCATCTCCTTGCTTATTTTTTTTTTCTGTGCTATCATTTTACATACATGTTTCCATCATTACCAGAAACTAGAGGATTCCTATGAAAACTTTTTTTTTTAAGTTGAAATGGCATGAAGTAAAAAAGCAATTACCATTAATTTATATGGAAACATTTTTGAGAGTTCCCAAACCCCCAAACTAACCTCTTAGGCTTTTCTGATATCTTAAGACACATCTTGCTAATGGAGTCACAAAATGACCAAGATAAACCACAGATGCTCACAGATAGGGTTCAAAGTTACTGCAGCTTGATGCTGAGGTGCGGAGTGTGGTTCCTGGGGAAGGAGCCTGCCAGGGCCCTTCTTGCTGCTTAGGGTGCTGCTGCCTCTATAATGGCCCTCCGCAAAACAAATGCCAAACCCTATATTTCCTTTTAGCTTTTTACTTTATTTTATTTTATTTTTATTATTTTTTTTAAAGTAAGAATCCTCTTTGGATTTAATTTGGTTGGGAAACACAGGAGCTAGTCTAAGTCTTTCATAAAAGCAGAATGGCATGACATGAACTTTAGAAAAGCAGGAGACACCTGTAAGTGAATTAGAAACATTTTTATTGCAAATGTACTAACAAAGTCACTCAAAATATAATTCTTGTCTAACTTTCATTTCCACTTCACTCATTACAATTAGCTGGCCAAAAAATAAAAATAGGTCTAGAAAAAAACATAGTGATGTTTTTGCATGGTTTATGATGTTTATTTCTTGCATTATTAATTTCTTGGTTAATGATGATAGATAAGACTAGTGATTTCAACATTATTTCAATCATGATCCCTACTGGCCAAGAATATTTTTTTAGATTTTATTTACAAGTGTTTTGTAATGAGAAAATAAGAGATGTTAAAAAATGTTATGGTATAAAATTTCTCATAATACTGAATATACTTTCTCAGAGTATGTATACATGGACATAGACATATATACATGTATACTTCGTATGCATACGTACATGTGCATACACACATCCTTTTGCCTCCCATATCACAAGTCATTTTCCTCCTAGGTGAAACGTTGGTTGGAAGTTATACCAGACAGTGATGGGTTTACCAACACTACCTGGAGACCATTAGCTCTTATTTAAATACACCAGTGCTTCCATTCCTAGTAAGTAACTCAAGTAGTCCTTACTAATCAGATTCCCAGAATACTTTTGGGAGCTTGGAACCTCCATTATTTCCACTTCATAAGGTAACTATTTTGGAGGAAATATCTAAATTGTGAAATATTGACTTGTTTACTAACACAAAAATGAAAGAAGCAGCAATAATTAGAAAAAGAATACTACTCCAAACATTCTAAAATCAATACCCAGCAGAGCCTCGGCAGACAAATGGAAGAGAGCTGTGTTCCAGTCTTCTGGGGCATTTTTCTCTACCACTTTGGGTATAAATTACCTTGTTATCAAGAAAAAGAAAACCAAAACAACAATGTGTAGGAGAGAAAGAAAGACGCATCATACTCCCCAGTAAATTATTAACAAAGAAGATAAATCAACATGTTTTGCAGGCCCTACTATAACTTTTATGGATTGCTTTCAGTCCTGAAGAGGACTATAATAACCCAGTTCTTGGATTTTGAAAGTTATATTTAAATATATTTCTCAAGATTGCCAGACAGATTTGTTTTTGCCTTTCAGGTGGTGCATAACAATAATTGCCCAAATTCCACTTGCTTTGGTTATTTCTTGAAGTATTTACCATATTATGTACTTATGCTCTAAACACCTGTGTTTTTAATTTGCCTAAAAACATTTCTATTAATGTTCTTTCTTAAAATTATGTTAGAAAAAAGTATCTTTTGATATTTAATAATTTTGTATTTTAAGTGACGATGGACTCTCATATGGCTCTCAGATTCATTTGTATATTCACTGATATTTCTAAGTATTAATTCAAATTCCAATCTTTGCTATAAGTTATGTTATGCTCTACCAAGATGAACAATGAGAGGTAAAGCTGGGAGGAAGGCTTTCATATCAGGTTGAATTTATGATTTATTGGAGAAAATTAATGCATAACACAATAATTTTACTAGAAGTCAGTAAGGGCTACAATACTGTGACCATAATGATTTGAGAGAACACATAGGAAATCAAATACATTTATTTGCATAATTTGGGGAAACTGATGAAAGTGCTTGGCAGATGAGCAGGAGATTTCTTTTTTTTTAAAATTAATTAATTTATTTGAGAGAAAGAGAGCAGGAGAGGTTCAGAGAGAGAGGGAGAGAATCCCAAGCAGAGTCCCCACTAGGTGGGAAGCCCGACTCACACTGTGAAGTGTGAAGCTCTATCCCACAGCCCCAAGATCATGACCTGAGCTGAAACCAAGTGTCAGATACCTAATCTACTGAGCCACCCAGGAGTCCCATGAGTAGGAGCTTTCCTTCTCTCTCTCTCTCTCATTAACATATAATATATTATTTGTCCCAGGGGTACACGTCTAAGAATCATCAGACTTACACATTTCACAGAACTCAACATAGCACATACCCTCCCCAATGTCCATAACCCAACCACCCTCTCCCTACCTCCCCAACCCCCAGCAACCCTCAGTTTGTTTTGTGAGATTAAGAGTCTCTTATGGTTTGTCTCCCTCCCGATCCCATCTTGTTTCATTTTTAAGCAGGAGCTTTCTAAGAGCCATTATGCTCCTGTCACTCCCAACACAAGGACTATGCACTTGTTTCTTTGTCTGCCTGGAAAGCTGTTCCCTTCCATTCTACCTGCCTACTTCCTTTACCTTGTAAGGTACACCTCACCCTTTATACACTTGCAAGCACTACCCTTATCCTCTCAGGGAGACTTCTATGGCCCTGCAGTTTGAATTAGATTTTTATTCAAAAAAATTTTTTCTTAGCGATACTTTCCTTCTCTTTTTCTGCTCTTCTGAGTTTGAAATTATATGGACCTTTGTGTGATATTTCATTACTGTCTGCTTCACCTGCACTGTAAGCTCTCTGAGAGCTGAGGCTCACTTTAATATCTCTAGCATCTGGTAGAAACCTGGGATATAGTAAGTGTTCAATAAACATCGGTCAGATGAGTGAATGCAGTTTGCTAAGATTCACTATCCACATTCATCAGATTAATATCTATCCTATGTATAATAAATTATGAAATAGCAGATGTTTACAAATATGATTGCATTTTATCAGCATGCACACCATTATAGTTACTTTCTCATGTTAACTCAATATTCAATCCAATTTTGCCATCTTTTAAAGTTCCGAATCTATGTATTTGATGTTTATATCTCTTAGTATTGGTAAATTAAGATCACTTATCCTCTTGTGGTTTATGTTCTTAGGATTTCCTTATGATCTTTTAAATAATCCTTCTTTATTATCATCAGAGTGAACAGAGACATACTTTAGCTCAGAATTTCCTATAAGTATAAAAATCTGCTGTACAATCAGTACTATTTTTCTATTTTTCTCTCAAATATAAAGAAAATCATCTAATTTGTTCTCAAACAATTATTGGAAATAAGCTATTACTATCTTTATCATTCTCGGTTATTTTTCACAATTGTTTTAATATCCCTAATTTCCCTTCAGTAAATTTTGATTGAGTGTTTAGCATATGCAAAATAATGTTCAATGCATGTTGTAGGTTATGTTGTACTTCGTATCATCACAAGTTAAAGCATCTTAAAACTCCTTAGGCAGGGATTTCTATCCTTTTTACATAACACATAGAGAATCCTTCTCCTTGTGAACACACAATTAACCTGGTTTATGCCATTGCTAACACTTTATCTCCATTCCAATATTACCACCAATTCAGAACCCAGATGTATTTACCTTCTTTTTCTCTCCTTTAAATCATTTCCTCCTCTTTTTCACAATAAGAAAACCAGCTTTCAGTTCACATTTCTAACTATCCTCATTTACATTTCAGAACCAGAATATTCTGCCTTCACACATTTAGGGATTTTTCAGCAGTCTGACAGTTTTTAATTTGATCTTGTTTTGCAGGTCATGAATTCAATTTCTAAATGCTTTACCATTTTTCGTTTTCTCAAAGAGAATAATGTTCCATCCATCAATTGTTATCTCCTTATCTTCAGGGTTTTTTTTTTTTTTTTTCATTTCCCCTGAACCAAGGTCAATGTTTGTAAAATCTGCTTTTTACTAATTAAATCTGACATCATTTGATAATATCAATGGTACTTAAATAGCATATAAATTCATCTTCAAGTAAATCTACCCTGGTGAATTGGAAAGTATTAGAGATTACATTTATAATAATAAACAAGTCATGTACATTATTTTCAATATTTTTAAAAAATTATTCAAACTCTATAACTGGTTTGTGAATTGGTCAGATATGTCCTCTCTCTGGCACTCACCAGAGAGAAAAGGTCTGATCACCTTTTAAAATGGTGTGTGCAAATTTTATTAATTATGTGTCTCCTTAGACTAAAATGTGCTGAACACTGCTTCTCTGACACAATTTTTGCTTTGTTACTCAGAAACCTGAATTTTAAAGGGGAATAAAAAGTAGCTTAAAAGCATGTAGATTAAACTAGCATAAATTTTATTGGAGGGCTTTAACCTCACTTTATAAAAAGTAATCAATTGGTATTGATGAAAATAAGTATAATGAGTAAACATTATCATATAGTGAGAGAAACCTAGATGTCCTCCCCAAGGCATCCAGGGAGGCTCATCAGGGATTATGGCCCATTTTCTGCTGGGCTTTTATGTGCTGAGAAAACAAAAATGCAGATAGCAAGGAGATGTCCTTGACTGTGAAAAAGTTCCATCAAACATGCATTTGAAGATACCAAAGAACAATTATGATATTAGTAATAAAGGAACATGTCTCTGTGTTTTATATTTACATGGGAGAATCTGGTACTAGTTAGCAGAACTGATGGCCAAAACTAGTTGATATTAAATAGTGCTTAAAATGCATTGCCTTGTACCTTCTCCTTTCTTTCACACAAATCCCAATTTTACATTCAAAGAGCCATGTAATCACACTACAATAGTATTGCCCTTTGAGAGCTCATAATTTACTTGGCATTAAACCACGATCATGCTCTATGCCTCAGTATAGTCAGTGATGAGCCCAATAGCTTCCCATTCTCAGAAGCAAAGCTTGGACAGAGGACTGGCCATTTGGCTTCAAAACAGAATTGTGGCTCTGACTCAAGACCCACCCTCCTTGGTTGTAGAACATATAGATTTTTTTGCCTGTATAAACTCTGGAGCTATCTTGTAGTCTCTATATGTAGTCATAGATGAGAATGCATAGCCAGGTTGAATACCAGGGAGCAAGAATTAAATAATACATCTTCTCCTTAGCATGATGCTCTTCTCTCCAGTACCTAGATGTGGTAGTAAGAAAAGAGAGATTTAAACCTAAGTTGAGATCAAAAGGTGGAGATTAGTGACAATCCAGTAGGGTATGATTGAGAAAAGCATTGATTTAGAAGTCAAAAAAAGTCTTAGTTTTCTTTTTTGGCTTTGCCACTTACTGGCTCTTAGGCCTTACGTAAGATACTAAACATTTCAAAATCCTCATTCTTCATCTCAAATCAAAGGTCATGACTTTTCTCCTGTTGTTCACATGTAAATTTCTTTTTTTTTTTTTTAATGTATTTATTTATTTTAGAGAAAGAGAAAGTGCAGCAGGGAGGGGCAGAAGGAAAGGGAGAGAGAAAGTCCAGGTGGGTTTCCCCTCAGCACACAGTCCAACACTGGGCTCCACCTCAGGATTTTGAGATCATGACCTGAGCCAAAACCAAGAGTCCATTGTCCAGCTGACTGAACCACCCAAGTGCCTCCACACATGGATTTCTATAAGAATCGAATGAAAGCCCACATCTGAAGTCATCTTCTTTAGAATTGTGAGTGTTGACTGAAATGGAACCATTGTGGTAAAAGCACTATGAAAAGGGGCCAGGAGAAACTGGATTGCAGTCTGGTTGGGGCCCCTGAGGCAAGGAATGTATTTCCACCTCTGACTACTTTTCTAACTGTAATTTTTTGAAAGCCTCAGATGCCCCATGTATAAAGTGAGGCTCTAATAATATCTATTTCTGAAGAATATTGGGCAGAAGTGATGGAGGCCGTTTAGCAAATGGTGGGGTGTATGGTGCATAAGAAACACTTGCTGCCAGCATTGTTACTATTGTCATTACATTTATTAAAGGACTTCACCTTGCTCACTTCCAGACACATTTCTTTCATTTGTTGTACACCTGGTGCAAACATTGCAATTTTACCACCAGCAGAAACAGGTATGACAGGCTGGGACATCTGGTGCTCAGGAGAGGCTAGGCTTTGACAGAATATGTCTCTCAAACCTTTCAACTGAAAGTTAAAAAGCATTACTATTAACAGGGTTCTGCAAACTACAGCATATGGGCCAAGTTCTACCCACCATTGGCTAATGTTTTATAAATACATTTTTATTGGAGCACAGCACATCTATTCACTACCATCCTGTCTCTGGCTGCCTTTATGCTCCAACCACAGAGCTGAGTTGCATGGCTGCAGTAGAGATCCTGTGGCCCAGAAAAATGAAAGTATTTGCAACCTGGACTGTCATAGAGTTTGCTGACCCTGGTATAGTTCAGACAACTATCAGGGGGAAACACGGCACAGTAAGTCTGGGAACCACTATTAACTATAATACTGAACACTGAAGCAGTTCATCAGAAAACCAAAATTCATACAAGCAAAGTTAAGATTCTGAAATTGATTTTTTAAGTAAAAGGTCTCAGAAAATCCTGCTCTTAGAAGACTGACCCCAATGCAAGGCTGGCTTGGGATATACAGCTAGGCAAAGGGGCCTTAACAGCTGAAGGGAAGGGAGGCATAAACATAAGGAAGGACGCTGTCGGCTAGTGGTTATAGGCCAGCCATAAACATCCATGATGCCTCTAGGAAAATGAGTCCAAAACTCAATGTGTAAACAGTCTAACAATAGATTCATAAAATATAAAGGAGATTTCTATAACCTGAGAGCTAAAGAAAGTTTTATAATGTCTAATTGCACTTTACCCTTTAGAGAGAGCCTGTGATGATGCATATTCAATATCTCATAAGTGAGCTTTTATTTTTATTTTGTTCTTTCCTGTCACAAATGGGCATAGCTGACCGGCTAACTATACTCTTAGCATAAACTAATGATTGCTCTGTTTCTCTTAATTGGACCAAATTTATGAGACCTATCGTGTTATCACTTTAAGGGGCCAAATAGAATAAAGTGTTCAAATGATTTCACAGATATTTTTTTCACAGACACAAATGGTGATAATGTTGAAAGTGAACCAGTGTTTTGCAAATGGGAGCCTCTATGAGATTGCTCACAATGTTAATTGTTGATTGATATGTGAAGAACAAATCCACTGTACATAACTGTCAAGGAGTGTTAATATGCCATAAATGAAAGAAGGGGCTTATTTTTTAGAGTTGAAATAGGTTTTTAAAGTTGAAGGGCATTTGTGAAATAATTCCATTTGCCAATTTTGGGATATTTGAAAGAATCTCAACTGCAAACTAGTAAGATATAATGGACAATCACTCTTAACAATGTAATTGTTATATTCAAGTTATAAGCCAAGAAAGGTCTTACTAGAGGTGCCTGGGTGGCTCAGTGGGTTAAGCGTCTGCCTTCAGCTCAGGTCATGATCTCAGGGTCCTGGGATTGAGCCCCGCATTGGACTCTCTGCTCAGTGGGGAGCCTGTTTCCCCCTCTCTCTCTCTGCCTGCCTCACTGCCTACTTGTGATTTCTCTCTCTGTCAAATACATAAATAAAATCTTTAAAGAAAGAAAGAAAGGTCTTACTAGTTGTGGTCACAGAGACATGAGTAGATATTGGGGGAACGAGTGAAGTCATGTGACCTAATTTTTGTGGTCCTTTAGAAACTAACTTGGGACTTTTTTTTTTTCCTTCTAGGAGTGTTATCCTTTAAAAACATTAAGCTTAAATTTCTATCTTTACCTTTCTGAAAGTGATTTATTTAAGTATGTATTTCAGTTATCTCATTTGTGTTCTTAGAGCCATGTTTAGTTATTCCCATCTCCCATAACACAATTTAGACATACCGGTTATTTCTGAAGCTTTCCATTATTGTGACATTGGTCAGGGTTAGAGCGACATATCATATCTTCCTTTAAATCTATTTTACTTAAATTCATCAGCAAAACCCTATTTATGACACTTTTATCAAGCATTGTCAGAATATATGGACTGAATTTGTACAATCTGCTTACTAGATTGATGGTTTATATTAGTAATTGACAGAAATGCTGGTTTCTAGATTCCCCTGTAAGCTTTGCAGATCAGAGAGGGTAAAATCATTTTATAAAAGCCTCACTCATCCATTATCACTGATGATATGCAATGGGAAGACAGGAGAGGAATGCCAAGAATCAGACCTGTAGGAACAATTGTGGAATGACTCTCTTCCCACCTGCGGAATCAAAGGGCACCTTGGGATCATCTCTGAACAGCAGTCTGGGCTGGTATCCAATACTGTCAACTCCCAGTTAGATATAGCTGCAGAATCTCCTAAAAACTCTAGCGCCAATATGTAGTTTTAACCAAACAAAACAAATATGATAATATCCATTAAAGGATATCCTTATTTTCTGAACCAATTCCATGTGAAATTCTAGCTGTGAAGGCCTCAGACAGATTCACTGCAGTAAGACACTTAAGTGGACTGGGCCCCACATGATATGCAGAAACAAGTCTGACTGTTCAAATGTTCATTACACTCATGGTCACTATGAGTCATCATCTAGCCTGAGAATGCACAGAGGAGGAAGAGAGAGTGCTAATTATAAATGGAATTTAATTAAATCTCTAGAGCCAAACTGAGTAAGAAGGGGAAGAAAGACTCCTTCACAGAGATTAACTTAAATTTGACCGCCATCCTAGACCCATAGTTGCAAGCATAATTGCCCCATTTTATGAGAGAGAGAAACAAACAAACAAACAAACAAATAGACAATAACAACTACAACAAAAAACAGACCAACAAAACAAAACAAAAAAAAAAACAACCTTAAAGCAGAGAGGCCAACAATTCGGTCCTACATTAAACAGCCAGAAAGAGGCAATGTTAGAAACTGAGCCCTGATTTGTCTGTCTCTACCAACAACCTCTCCATTAGACCATCCCTGTGCTGTGAAGGAGGATGGGGAAGGAAAGCAAAATGGGGGGCCCAGCTAACTGGGTTTGAATCCCACCTTTTCCCATGTAAGTTAGTGACTCTAAGCAAGTTACTTTGCCTTTCTCTGATGCAACTTCCTTATCTGCACAATGGGAAAGATAATAAATAATAGTCTCGGAATTAGTGTGTATCAATAACCTTGTACATAACTACTCAAGTGTGTACTATTAACATTATACCCTATTTGCTCCCCAGTTCTACACCTTTTCTCAGAAAGAAAAATATTTAAAAAGAAAATTGTTTGCATAAATTTCCTGAATAATCAAAATGTTCAGACTTGACTTGGTTTGTGGAGCTAGAAATACACACACACATACACATTTATATATACATGTGTGTTTATATCAATTTAAAAAGTCAAGAATTAATTTTAGAAATAGGAACTCCACTTAGACTATGCTGCATTTTCTTTCCCCAAATTAATGCAAAATCTACATTAGAATGGCTTTCAGTGTTTGAAGAAATGAAACTATTCAGGAGTTTACATAGGGAAGCAATTTGCTTGGATTGAATAAGGTAATACATAAGTATGTAAAACCCTTTCTCTGTAAATGCTGCTTTTAATTAGGAATGGAGCTCTGAAAGAAATCCTAGTTATTATACCCACGAATTGAACTCCGGCAACTATTTTAATTGGAACAGAAAGAACCAAAATGCAGAAGATTTATCAAGGAGATTTAAAAAAAAAAAAAAACTAGTTCATAGAAAACAACATTTTGTGTTCTTTTTCTTCACTCCAGCCCAGAGATTGGAATAATCCCCTTGTCAGAGGAGATGGATGGCGTACATTCAGGATTCTGCAGGGCATTAAGTAGTTGTTGCCATGTCAAACAACTCTCTTCCGTTATTAATACTGAATAAAATCAACATTCATCTCCTTATTTCCTTGGCTGGAACATATATACATATACATGCTTATATATTCTCCTCCATTCTCAATCCACCTTCCTGTCTTTTCATCCTTAGCCTTTGTTGTAGTACTTGGTCTATCCAGGGTTTTCTCTTCAGCAACCATTCTCCCTTTTAGAGGTTAGCTGAAGAAACCTTGACTTCCTTCCATTTTTCCGCCTTCCTTTGGCCATTTTGTGAGTAGCAGGACATGTTTCTGTCATCCTCCCACAAGTGGATTTATCTGATAGAAACAGTCTGTGTTCTTGTGATAGTCAGTGGCTGGATGAAAGGGAAACAGAGCGTGGGTTTGGGCAGGGGGGTAAGTCTGGAGTGGGCTGTAGTCAGGATGACTTTACCTGCTACTCAGTTGAGCCTCCCCTGCTCCCCACTTGATAAGACTGCAGACCTGATCTTCTGGGCTATCCTCTTGATCAGGTTCTTTCAATTCCAGGAGGGGACCAGAAACAGGGGTAATTAGCAGGCTTCAAGAATTTCATAGTGGGCCCCTCTGTAGCTCAATCACTTAAGCGTCCATCTCCTGATTTTCACTCAGGTCATGATCTCAGGGTCATAATATCTAGCTTCACAGGAGTCTCTGCACTCAGCATCGAGTCAGCTTGAGAATCTCTCTCTCCCTCTGCCCCACCCCCAATTAAATAAATAAATCTTTAAAAAAAGAAAAAGAGAATTGTGTAATGATCTAACAATGATGAAGCCAATGGTTCTATGCTGCTTGGTAATATCTGGGGTCAACAGAGCCACACCCTCCTCAATGATTTGATAAAGAAGGCAGTGGGGGCGCCTGGGTGGCTCAGTCAGTTAAGCATCTGCCTTTAGCTCAGGGCATGATCTTATGGCCCTGGGATTGAGACCCAAGTCCAGTTCCCTGCTCACCCAGGAGTCCGCTCCTCCCTTTGCCCCTCTCCTGACTTGTACTCTCTCTCTCTCTCTCAAATAAATAAAGTCCTTTTTTTAATTTTAAATTTTTTTTATTAACATATAATGTATTATTAGCCCCAGGGTACAGGTCTGCAAATCACCAGGTTTACACACTTCACAGCACTCAAGTCTTTTTTTAAAAAAAATTAAGTGAAAGTTTCCTAAACACTGGAAATGATTTTGAGGTAAATGAGCTCTAGAATAATAACAGCAGAGGCAACCATGGTAATATTACAAATAATAGCATTGGTGGTGTAGTAGTAATGGTAGTAGTAGTGCTAGGGATTGCAGTGTTCGTAGCAGGAGTGGATTTTTATTGAGTGTTTACTATATGGGAGGCATGTTCTAAGTGCCTTAGATGAGTTCTCTTGTTGAATCTCTGTAACTATAGGGAGACAACTACTACGCTTAACAGAGAAGGAACTGAGGTAAGGAGAAATAATTTGCTTAAGTAAGGTCACATAGGTCATATGTATTTGAGAGGATATTCAAATACAAGTCTGTCTTGCTCCAAGAGTGAAGCTCTTTTCCCCGATTTATAGTGTCATGTATTGTGTTATGTAAATTTGTGTGGAGTTTTATGAAAGTCCTGAGGAATTGAGATTATTCATCACTAAGTGTGTGTGATTTAGAGTCCATGTTTTTAACCACCATATAATGAAATACTTCTTAAAACTCAACATTTTATAGTATTTCGTGAGAAAGAGATACTAGAGAGAAGTGGAGCAGGGTCTGTGTCTATTCAGAGAACACATTTACATGGCATGTGCTTCCAGGATTACTCAGAAGGAGGACATTGAGTTTAGATGGCCCTACTGTTGTTAGCCTAGGTAGATTTAGCTTCATAGTTCTTGGCTTGTTATCACTTTACATATTCACTGAGCAAATTCCTGATCTTTATTTAAGTAGGTCTCTCTCTTGGGAAAGAACATGCTGACCAGCTATTTTAATATTGGGCTCCACAGCCATTATATATTCTATTACTCATTATATAATTAACTTGCTTGTGCCAATTAATTTTGGGTTTGAGATACCTTGAGATGGTGGTTTTTACCCCTCCAAGGGATTAATCACATCTGGATAAATTGATGATTAAAAACACAGATCTATAGAAGCAACATAGACATTGGAAAGATTTTTATTAAATATTTTTGTCATTAGAGTTATCACCTTATAGTCTATAAATGCTCTTACATATACTACATTTATTTGAATGCTCTTTTATGAATCTCTGTGTCATACTAAGCTATTAGTAGCACAAGAACGTGGACCGTGTCTTTATTCACTAGTATGTCCCACAAAACTAGCACTGAATCTGGCATATTGTAGGTTTTTGAAAAGCATCTATTATGTGATTAATGGCTCTTGTCTGATCCTCCCCCAAATTCTTTAATATGCATAGACAAAGTGATGTTACCCTATTTTACAGATAAGCAAAGCAGACAGAGGATAGTTGAGTAACTTGGCCATGGTATAGTTAGTGGTCAATTACTAAATCCACAATATTTTCATTCTTATTTCCTTTACAGTGTAATAAACAATGGTGAATATTATATGAGTCCCCAAGTTTCCAGGGCTCTCCTTCACAAACAAATAAATAAAACAACACTGTAAGTAGAAAATCAAGTAGAGAGTTTGAGAGACTTGTATAAGTACTTAAGCCAGAAACTTAAGCTTCTTTGCTTCATGTGTTATTTGTCTCTGATATACCAGCTTTTTTGTTACTATTCTAATGATCAGTTGTTAAAGGCTCTGCCAGACTCCAAGAAAAATGTGGTGATTTTTTTCTTAGAGAATTTTTACAAGGATTTCCTTTTTGGAATACTGGTAGTTCTTTTGTTCTGACTCACCTCCTTAAGTCAGGGCATTTGATGAAGAATAATCATAAAACCAAGATTCTTAGTGTCTGGAGCCTTTCGTGTGACATCTTTAGTGATGTGTCTGATTTAGACATGTGAGAGTTGGGGGACTCTAGGTGAGTGGAATCATGTCAGTGGAGGTCCATGGATAGTAGAGCATAAAGCATATAAAGAGAACCAAAAATTAGAAAGATTAATGTTGAGAGCTGCGGATCAGAAACATGCAGGATGAGATGGGAGGGTAGGTTTAGTTTCCAGTCCTTAAAGACTGTCTAAAATGTCTGGACTTTAGATAACAGGCATTGGAATGTAATATATTTTTGAGTTAGGTGATGATATGATAACAATTATATCAAGAAACAAACCCTAAAGCATTGTTAACATGCTACATGTTAGCACTACATTTCAATCATACAGTAAAGGAAAGAGATATCTTGAAAAATCAAAAACATTATCTTCATTACTCCACGAGGAGTAATCATACGAAATTATTAGCCAGGAATCTTGTCCCTTGGCATGACTATTTATGTGGTCTTCCTCATACCTCAGCTAGAGCTCTTTCTCAGCCTCTTTGGCTTTTCCTCGGAGTTCCCTAAATCTCTGCCCTGTCTCACTGTCTTTTCTCTGGCTACATTTTCATCTAGTCTCATGACTTTCAATATTATACATGTGATGATGATTCCCCATATCTATATCTCCAGCCCCCAACTTTTATTTAAGTTCTAGACTCATTTAACCAAGAACTCCATCTACATGTCTGACCACACTTTTATTTTTTCTTTCTCTCTCTTTCTTTCTGTCAGTCTGTCTTTCTTTTTAAAGATTTTATTTATTCATCGTGTCTGACAGCATTTTTAAAATCAATATATTTAAATAAGACCTCTGAATTTGTTCTCATGTATCTTCTCTGCCACCCAACCTGTACCTCTCCTAGCTTTTCCTGTTAGAGAAAATACTTCTACATTAACTCAGCTACCCATGTCAGAAACCTTATAGTTAAATTGGATTAATCTTTTTCCTTCATACCCCACATTCAATTCATTAGTAATTTGCTACTGGTAAAATATATTTTGATTTTAAAAGAGGTATCCTCCAAGGATTCTGGAGATACATTGCCAGCAGAAGTAGGAGAAGTTTTAAATCTCAAGAATTACCACATAAAAACAGAAAAAGCATGTTGAAAGTGAAACCCAAAATCCCTGGACAATATTTACCATAAAATTAGGTGACAAAGTATCCCCTGATCTCCAAAATACAGTGAACAGATTATAATCTTTAGATAGCATTTCCCACTGAATTAAACTTCTTACATAGCTCATTTTCGGTCTGGGGCAAGAAATACACAAGTTAAGCCTGGGATATTTTGTGATTCCAGATACCAAGGAACCTATCCAAGACTACTTTGGGGTCATGTTGAAATAACACTGTAGCCAGTCTGAACAGTCATTGTCTAAAGATGGGTCTATTTGAACTTCATGGAAATAACAGCTACAATAGATCAAAATATAACAAATATTATTTAAATCCCTGAGTTGCACATGGTATTTTTCAATCAATTAACCCCACTCTTTTGTACTCCAAAAGTAGTAGAGAATAGAGAACCATCTCTCTATACACATACTGCCCTCCTTATACAGACGTCTACAGCCATACCACCGTGAACATTCCTGGTCTCTATAAACATTGCCCTCCTCAAAGTGAATTACTGACCCCCAATAACTTCTCTTTTTCATCTTTATATTTATTTATTTTAAATCTATATACAACCAAATTAACTCTTTTGGGTATACAGTTTTGACAAATACATAGAGTCATACCAGCACTATCATCATTAAGATATAGAACAGTTCCATCAACCCAAATTATTTGCTTGTTGATGCTCTTCCTTGCACTCAACCTCTGGCAATCACTTACTTGTTTTCAATCCCTATTGTTTTGCCTTTTCTAGAATGTCATGTAAATGAAATCATGCAGTATGTGGTCATTTGAGTCTAGATTCCTTCACATAGCATAATTCATTTGAGATTGATTCACATTGTATGTATGAGGAATCTCTCTTTTCATTGCTAAGTAGGATTATATGGATATACCATAGCCTGTTTATCTGTGCGCCAGTTATAGGACATTTGGGTTATTTTCAGTTTCAGTTATTATGAAGAAAACCATTGTAAATATCCATTTACAAGTTTCAGTGTGAACAGAAGTTTTTGTTAAATATCTCGCAGTAGAATTGCTAGGTTATGTTGTAAGTGTATGCTTGACTTTATAAGAAATTGCCAAACCTGTTTTCCAAAGTGGCTAAACCATTATACTATTTAAAAAAAAAAAAGAAAACTAATGTGTTATGTTTGGAATATGATTGGGAAATAATTTGTTTTCTTCAAAACTAGCATATTGGTAAAGCATGCATGCTAGCTTTTCTGTCTGAATCATACCATTGGCGAACCAAATAGTAGATGAGAAGTGTCTCTTTATAAAAGCATTTCTGATAAGAAATGAACTTATAAAATTAAAATATCATAATTTTTCAATCTCTAATGAATGGATAGCCCTAAGTATAAATAATTATTGGTATCACAAAAAGAGACCCAATCATACATAATGTTCCTCCTAAGAACATAGAACTACCACTGATCTTGATAAAGGATCAAATCTGAGTCTGATGAAGCCTCTGGATCCAGCTGCCAGTTTTCAGGAAGTACAGAGGACAGAGGATCACAAATGTTCAACTGCACTATGTTTATATAAGCAGCAAAATCCAGACCAACAACATCTTCATTTCAAATAGCTCAGGACTTTTAACAGATATGGAAAGAAAGAAAGAAAGAAAGAAAGAAAGAAAGAAAGAAAGAAAGAAAGAAAGAA